>NW_025956870.1:110000-129969 GCF_023159225.1 Perognathus longimembris pacificus | reverse complement strand
GTAGTCTCTGCTGTACCCTGTTACAGGAGAGGATGTAATCCCTGGGGACTGAATGGGGGCACTGCCATCCACCTTCATCATGAACGCTTTCATAGCAACACTTAGACTTGTCAACATGGAGATCCAAAGCTGTCACAGTTCTCAGAATTATCATCCCACTGGTCAGATGTCATGCACACAGAATTCCACTGGGTGGTGCCAGAGAGCCACCGAATGCAGCAAAAATTCCTCCCTTGTCCACTGGGTGGCAGCAGAGATCCCTACCTGCTGGCAGGATGTCATGCGCACCAATCTCCGCTGGATGGCAGCAGAGAGCCACAAAAAGAAGTCAATTCGCCACTTGGCCACAGGGTGGCAGTAGAGATCTCTGCTACCTGGCAGGAAATTAAGCCCAAGAAACCCTGTTAAAGAGTACTGGGGAGATGGCCTACTGGTAGAGCACTCGCCTCACATGCATTAAGCCCCAGGTTCAATTCCCGCGTCAGGGGAATCAAGGTTGTTCATTATCTGTGCCGTGGAGAAGCAACATGGTTGCCTTGGAATGCTGCAATATAGGCTCAAACCACCAGGAGCACAGGAAGGACAGATGTTGTCATTTCCTATCTTTTTTTTTTCCAGTCCTGGGGCTTGAACTCATGGCCTGAGCACTGTCCCTGGCTTCTTTTGGCTCAAGGCTAGTACTCGACCACTTGCTCCACAGGGCCACTCCCTTCATTTTCTGTGTATGTCGGGCTGGGGTATCGAAGCCATGGCTTCATGCATGTGAGGCTGCAGCACTGTACCACTAGGACACATTCCCAGCCTCTACCAGTGGATTTCCTGTGCTTCACTTCCTGACTGCAGCTTGGAATTCTGGGAAAAGAGATCTCACTGCCATCCTGTGGCTGAGGGAGGAATTGCATAAGTTTGAAAGTAACTCTCTGGCGCCACCCAGTGGAATTTGGTGCGCATGTCATCCTGCCAGCCTATTGGAATTGTGGGAACATAGATCTCTACTGCCACCCTGTGGATAAGGGAGGAACTGTGCTCCTTTGCATAGATCTCTAGCCCCACCCAGTGGACAGTTAATGCATAACATCCTGCAACACGTTTGGAATTCTGGGAAATAATGTCTCTACTGCCCCCCTGTGGGCAAGAGGGAAATTTTCTTCTTTCTGTACATCTCTGTTGCCACCCACTGGAGAAAACATACATAGCATGCAAGTTCAAGCTAGTCAGTCTGGGAATTGCACTCTCTGCTGCCACCTTGTGGACAGGAGAGGAAGTACTCTCTACAACTAGGGGGACCTGCCACCCACCTTCATCATGAACGCTTTCTGAGCAACACTAAGACTTGCCAACATGGAGATCCAAAGCTGTCATATTTTCCAGAATTATAATCCCAGTGGCCAGGTGTCATGCACACAGAATTCCACTCAGTGGCACCAGAGAGCCACCAAAAGCAGTGAAATTCCTCCGTTATACAGCAGGTGGCAGCAGAGGTGTCTGTTTCCAGTATTCCAATGAGCTGGCAGGATGTGATGCGAACCAAACTCCACTGGGTGGAGCTAGAGAGCTACTGATAGCGCAATTCTGCTCCTGTCTGTCTATCGATCTATATGATTATCTATGGATCTATCTAATTATCTATCTAACTATTGAATATCTAACTATGTCACTATCTATCAAGCTAACTATCTCTCTACCTGTCTATGTATAGAACTATCAATGTAACTAAACATCTGTCTATCTATGATCTATCATCTATGTATCTATCTATCTGTCTATCTATCTGTCTGTCTGTCTAACTTTCTTTCTTTCTTTCTTTCTATGTAACTAGCTATCTTGCTATCTACATAAGTATCTATCTGTCTAACTGTCTATATAACTTTACATGTATCCAATTATCTATCTATGTATCTATCTATCTATCTATCATTTTATCTACCTATGTATCTATGAATTTGTCTATTTATCTGTCTATGTGTTTATGTATCGATATATCTATCTATCTACCTTTCTCCCTTAACATGTATCTAAGTAATTCTCAATGTATCTATGTATCTATCTATGTAACTATCTATCTAACTAATTATCTATTTAACAATCTATGTAACTATCTATCTACTTACCTTTCTAACAGGACATGCACACCAAACTCCACTGGGTGGCACCAGAGAGCTACAGAAAGCAGTCAATTCCTCTCTGGGCCACAGGGTGGCAGTATAGATCTCTGCTCAAAGAATCCCAACCTCCAGGCAGGAAGTTAAGCCCAGGAAACACTGCTGAAATCCTGTGGGGAGGTGGCCTAGTGGTAGAGCACTTGCCCCTCATGTATACAGACCCAGGTTCAATACCTGAGTCAGGAAAATCATGATTCTTCATTCTCTGTGTTATGGAGATACAAAATGTTTGCTTTGGCATGCCGCCCTAGAGGCTCAAACCACCAGGAGCACAAGAAGGGGGGAATGCTGGCATTTCCTTTCGTTTTATTCTGTTCGTCAGTTTTGGGGCTTATACTCAGGGCTTGAGCACTGTCCCTGGCTTCTTTCGGTTCAAGGCTAGCACTCTACCACTTGAGCCACAGCGCCACTCCCTTCATTTTCTGTGTATGTCAGGCTGGGGAATCGAATTCAGGGCTTCATGCATGCGCAGCCATCCCTGTACCACTGGGCCGCATTAACAGCCTCTCCCTGTGGGATTTTCTGTGCTTAACTTCCTTGCTGGATCTTGGGATTCTGGGAACAGAGAACTCTACTGCCATCCTGTGGCTGACGGAGGAATTGCATAACTATCTGTCTATACAATTATCTATTTATATAAATATCTATCTCTCCATTTATTCATATAGCTATCTACATATCTATGTAACTATCTTTGTATCTTAGTATATCTGTCTATCTACCTATCTACCTACCTATCTATACATGTATCTTCCTACTATGCTTCTAATTAACTCTCAATGTATCTATGTGTCTATTTTTGTATCTATGTATCTATCAAGTTATGTAATTATCTAACTAATTATCTGTCTACCAAACTATGTAACTATCTATCTACTTATGTATATACCCATCAGTATAACTAGCTGTCTATCTAACTATATATTTTTCTAAGTTTCTAAGTTTCTATCTATCTATGTACGTAACTATCTGTCTAAGTATCTACGTATTAATGTAACTCTCTATCTATGTAACTATCTGTCTAGCTATCTATCTAGCTAACTATCTATCCAACTATCTAACTCTCTATCTATCCAATTACCTATTTATCCATGTAAATATCTAACTATCTATCTATTTCTGTAATTATCTACCTATTTATGTAGCTCACTTTGTATGTAACTATCTATCTAACCATCTACATATGTATCTACCTACCTATTTATGTATCTATCTTTCTATCTATGTATCTAACTAATCTCAATGTATCTTTGTATCCATGTATGTATGTATGTATATATGTACATAAGTATGTATCGATGGATCTATGTAACTATCTAATTATCTATCAATCTAACAATGTATCTATGTAACTATCGATCTATCTGTCAATCTATCCCTGTATCTATCTATATAAGTATCTCAATAACTATCTATCTAACTAACTGCCTTTCTATGTAGTTATCTATCTATCTCTCCACCTATGTAAACATCTATAAAACAAATATCTATCTATCTATCTATCTATCTGTGTAACTTTATCTATCTATATATCTAGCTATCTAACTAAATATTATCTAACTATATAACTCTATCTAATTAACTAGGTAACTATTGATATATTTCTGTAACTATCTATCTATGTAAAATCTTTTTATGTAAATATTTACCTATCTATCTACCTATCTACCTACATATTTATACATCTACCTTACTATTTATGTATCTAACTAAATCTCAATGAATCTATGTATTTATGTATGGATGTATGCAATTATGTATGTATGTATGTATGTATGTATGTATGTATCTGTATAACTATCTATCTAAATATCTAACTATTTATATTTCTATGTATCTATCCATCCATTTCTGTAACTATATATCTATCTATGTAACTGTCTGTCTAGCTATCTAGCTGTCTAACTATCTAGCTCTCAATCAATCCAAATATCTATCTATGTTATTATGTATCTATCTATATATGTAACTATCTACCATCTATGTAACTAACTTTGTATGTAACTATCTATATATCTAGCTATATAAGTATCTATGCACCTTTTCATCAATCTATCTTTCTATCTAACTCTGTATGTAACTAAAAATCAATGTATCCATGTACGTATGTATGTGTGTATGTATCTCTGTATCATTGTATGTATGTATCTATGCCTTTATATAACTTTGTGTATAACTATCCAACTATCTAACAATCTATCTTTCTAGGTATCTATCTATCTGTCCATCCATGTAACTATATATCTAACTAAATATCCATATATCTCTCTATGTAACTGTGTATTTAGCTATTTATCTAACTATCTAACTATCTATCTATCTAACTCTCAATCTATCCAATTATCTATTTATCTATGTAACTATCTATTTATGTACCTATGTAACTATTTACCTATCAATGTAACTATCTTTGTATATTACTATCTATCTATTTATCTACCTGTCTATCCATCTAACTTTGTATCTAAATTTCTCTCTATGTATGTATGTATGTATGTATGTATGTATGTATGTATGTATGTATGTATGTATCTATCTATCTATATATCTATCTATCTATGTAATGAGCTCTCTAACTAATTATCTATGTATCTAACAATCTACCTATATAACAATTTATCTATCTATTTATCTATCTATATGCCTACCTGAATAACTATCTATCTAACTAACACGCTATCTCTCTAGGTGTCTATCTATCTGTCTGTCTATGTAACTATCTACTACCTAAGTATCTATCTATGTAACTATTTATGCAGCCATATATCTAGCTGTTTATCTAACTATCTATCTATTTATCCAATGATCTATGTAACTATCTACCTATATAAATATTCATGTAACTATCTACATATCTATGTAACTATCTTTGTATGTTAGTATCTGTCTGTCTAACCACCCATCTACCTATCTATATACCCATGTAACTTTCTAACTATGTATCTAATTAACTCTGAATGTATCTATGTATCTATGTAACTATCTATCTAACTAATTATGCATCTCCCAATCTATGTAACTATCTATCTATTGATCCATATACCTAACTGTTTAACTACCTATCTAACTATATATCTTTCTAGATATATATCTACCTGTCTAGCTATGTAACTATCTATCTATGTATCTACCTATCAATGTAAATATCTAACTATGTAACTATCTATGCAGCCATCTATGTAGCTATCTATCTAACTCTCTATCTATCCAAGTATCTATCTATCTATATAAATATCTAACTATCTATTTCTGTAACTATCTACCTATCTATGTAACTAACTTTGTATGTAACTATCTATCAATCTAACTGTCTACGTATGTATCTATATACCTATCTATGTATCTAAGTTACTAATTATGTATCTAACTAAATCTCAATGTATGTATGTATGTATCTATCTATTTAATTATGTATCTAACTAATTAACTATCTATCTATTATCTATCTGTCAATCTATCTCTGTATATATATATATATATATATCTGAATAACTAACTATCTAATTACCTATTTTCTAGGTATCTATCTCTCTTTGTATATAACTATCTTTATTAGAAAGTAGTTATCTATGTAACTATCTATCGAGCTATGTATCCAGCTATCTAACTAGTCTCTATCTATCTACTATCTCTCTATCTATATCTGTAACTATCTACCTACCTATGTAAAATTTTGCTTGTAAATATATATCTATTTAACTATCTACCTACCTCTCTATCTATATTACTACCTTTCTATCTAACTATGTATCTAACTAATTCTCAATGTATCTACGTATATATGTTTGTGTGTATGTATGTATGTATATATGTATGTATGTAGTTATGTATGTATTCATATTAGTATGTATGTGTGTATGTATCTATCTATCTCTCTATGTATGCATGTATATATCTATCTGTCTACATACCTATGTGTATAACTATCTGACTGTCTATCTTTCTAGCTCTCTATCTATCTGCCCAGCTATGTAACTATATATCAAACTAAGGATTCATCTATCTATGTTACTTTCAATCTATCTATCTATCTATCTATCTATCTATCTATCTATCTATCTATCTATCTGGCTAGCTAACTGTCTGTCTATCTAACAATCTAACTCTCAATCTAGCCAATTAGCTCTCTATCTATGTAACTATGTATCTATCTATACGTTTAACTATCTACCCATCTCTGTAAATATGTTTGTATGTAATTATCTATCTATTTAACTATGTAAATATCTGCCAACATATCTATCCATCTAACTTTCTATCTATGTGTCTAACCAACTCTCATTTTATCTATGTATCTATGTATCCATCTATTTATGTATGCATCTATCTATCTAACTACCTATAACTAATTATCTATCTACCAATCTATCTATGAATCTACTTATGTATTTATCTATATGCCTAGATCTATAAGTATCTAACTAACTATCTAAGTATATATCCTTCTAGGTATCTATCTATCTATCTATCTATCTGTCTGTCTGTCTATCTATGTCTATCGATGTAACTATCTATCTAACTATTTATCTTTCATTATAACTATCTATATAGCTATCTATCTATCTAACTATCTATCTATCTATCTATCTATCTATCTATCTATCTATCTATCTATCTATCTATCTCTCCATCCATCTATCTATCTCTCTATGTAACTATCAAACTATCTATCTATTTCTGTAACTATGTACCTATTTATGTAACTAACTCTGTATGTAACTATCTGTCTATCTACATAAGTATCTTCCTACCTACCTATGTATCTAAATTTCTATTTAACTATGTGTCTAACTCAATCTCAATGTATGTATGTACGTATGTATGTATGTATGTACGTATGTATGTATCCATCAATATACATGCCTTTCCATGATTCCAACCAGCTGTCACGATTTCACCAGCTGTCACGATTTCATGCACAGCACACTTCACTTTGTGGTAGCAGAGAGCTAAAGAAAGCAGTAATTTCCCGTCCTGGCCACAGGGTGGCAGCAGAGAGCTACAGAAAGCAGTAAATTTCCCTCTTGACCACACGGTGGCATTAGAGAGGTCTGCTCCCATAATACCAGCCTCCAGCTAGGAAGTGAAGTCCAGGAGACACTGCTGAAAAACACTGAGAAAGTGGCACAGCCGTAGAGTGCTTGCCTTGCATGTAAACAGCCCCAGGTTCAATTCCCAGGTCAGGAGAATCATGGTAGTTAATTCTCTGTGTCATGGAGAACCAACATGGTTGCTTTGGAATGACGCCATAGAGGCTCAAACCACCAGGAGCACAGGAAGGGCAGATATTGGTATTTCCTTTCTTTTTTTCCCCTCTGTTTGCCAGTTCTGGGGCTTGAGCTCAGTGTGTGAGCACTGTCCCTGGCTTCTTTGCTCAAGATTAGCATTCTATCACTTGAGCCACAGCTCCACTCACTTCATTTTCTGTATATGTCGGGCTTGGGAATCTAACTCAGGGCTTCATACATGCGAGTTGAGCACTGTACCGCTAGGCCACATTCCCAGCCTCTCCCCATGGGATTATCTGTGCTCCTGGCTGGAGATGGGAATTCTGGGAACAGAGATCTCTACTGCCATCCTGTGGACGAGGGAGGAATTGCATAAGTGCGAAAGTAACTCCCTAGCGTCACAAAGTGGAATTTGGTGCGCATGACATCCTGCCTGGAGATTGGAATTCTGGGAACAGAGATCTGGTGTCAAGGGAGCAATTTTGCTGCTTTGCATTGATTTCTAGACACACCCAGTGGATATTTAAGGGATAACATCCTGCAACATGTTTGGAATTCTGGCTAATGTGATCTCTAGCACCACCCTGTGGGCAAAAGGGGAATTTTCTGCTTTTAGTGGATCTTTACTGCCACCCAGTGAGAATACATACATAGCATCCTAGTTCAAGCTAGTCATTCTGGGAAATGTGGTCTCTGCTGTACCCTCTGGAAAGGAGAAGAAGTCCCTGGGGACTGAAGGGGTCCCTGCCACCCACCTCCATGATGAACGTTTCTGAGCAATACTGGGACTTGCCAACATGGATATTCCAACCTGCCACAGTTCCCACAATTATGATCCCACGGGCTGGATGTTATGTACACAGAATTCCACTGGGTGGCGCCAGAGAGGCACCGAAGGCAGCGTAAGTCCTCCCTTGTCCACTGGGTGGCAGCAGACTGGCAGGATGTCATGCGCACCAAACTCCACTGGATGGCAGCAGAGAGCTACAGAAAGAAGTCAATTCGCCTCTTGGTCACAGGGTGGCAGTAGAGAGCTCTGCTACCAGGCAGGAAATTAAGCCCAAGAAACCCTGCTGAAGAGCACTGGGGAGGTGTTCTATTGATAGAGCGCTCGCCTCTCATGCATTAACAGCTGGATTCAATTCCCGGGACAGGGGAATCATGGTCCTTCATTTTCTGTGTGGGAAGAACCAACATGGCAGCTTTGGCATGCTACGCAGGCTCAAACCACCAGGAGCACAGGAAGGGGGAATGCTGGTATTTCCTTTTTTTTTCTGTATGATATTCCTGGGGCTTGAACTCATGGCCTGAGCCCTGTCCCTGCCTTCTTTATGCTCACGGCTAGCACACATTACCCAGAATTCCAAACATGTTGCAAGATGTTATCCCTTAAATATCCACTGGGTGGGGCTAGAGATCTATGCAAAGTAGCACAATTCCTCTCTTGACCACAGGGTGGCAGTAGAGATCTCTGTTCCCAGAATTCCAATTGGCTGGAAGGATGCCATGTGCACCAAATTCCACTCGGTGGTGCCAAAGAGTTACTTTCAAATTTTCGCAATGACTCCCTCGCCCACAGGATGGCAATAGAGATCTCTTTTCCCAGAATTCCATGCTCCAGTCAGGAAGTTAAGCAGAAAAAATACCACTGGGAGAGGCTGGGAATGTGGCCTAGGGGTACAGTGCTGGCCTCACATGTATGAAGCCTTGAGTTCGATTCCCAAGCCCGACATATACAGAAAGTGAAGGGAGTGGCAGAGTGCTAGCCTTGAGCATAAAGAAGCCAGGGACAGCGCTCAGGCCCTGAGTTCAAGTCCCAGGACTGGCAATCAGAACCAAAAGAAAGGAAATGCCAGTGTACCTTCTTCCTGTGCTCCTGGTGGTTTGAGCCTCCATGGCAGCATGCCAAGGATACCATGTTTGTTCTCCACTACAAAAGGAAAGAAGAACCATGATTCCCCAAACCCGGGAATCAAACCCAGGGCTGCGTGCATGTGAGGCGAGTGCTTTACCACAAGGCCACATCCTCAGTGCATTCCAGCAGGGTTTCCTCGTTTTAACTTCCTGCCTGGAGGTTGGGAATCTCGGACCAGATATCTGTACCGCCACCATGTGGCCTAGAGAGGAATTGGCTGTTTTCTGTATCTCTCTGCTGCCAGCCAGTGGATTTTGGTGAACATGACATCCTGCCAGCAGGTTGGGATAATGGGAACAGAGATCTCTACTGCCACCCAGTGGACAAAGGAGGATGGCACTGCTTTTACTGACTCTCTGGCGCCACCGAGTGGAATTCTGTTTCCATGACACCCAGCCACTGGGATTATAATTCTGGGAACTGTGGCAGGTCTGTGTCTCCATTTTTGCAAGTCTTACTGTTGCTCAGAAAGCGTTCATGATGAAGATGGGTGGCTTGCCACCCCCCCGCAAGATGTGGGGAGTACTTTCTCTCCTGTGCAAAAGGTGGCAGCAGAGAGCGCATTTTCCAGAATGACTTGCTTGTTGGACGCTATGTCCTTATTCTCCACTGGGTGGCAGCACAGATCTACTGAAAGCAGCACATTTCCCTCTTGCCTTCAAGGTGGAAGTAGAGACCTTATTTCCAAGAATTTCAAATACGATGCAGGATGTTATCCCTGAAATATCCACTGGGTGGGACTAGAGGTCTATGCAAATCAGCACAAATCCTCCCTTGACCACAGGGTGGCAGTAGAGATCTCTGTTCCCAGAATTCCAATTGGCTGGCAGGATGCCATGTGCACCAAATTCCACTCGTTGGTGCCAGAGAGTTATCTTCAAATGTATGCAATTCCTCTCTCAGCCACAGGGTGGCAGTAGAGATCAGTGTTCCCCCGAATTCCAAGCTCCAGTCAGGAAGTTAAGCACAGAAAATCCCACTGGGAGAGGCTGGGAATGTGGCCCATTGGTACAGTGCTGGCCTTGCATGCATGAGTCCCTGGGTTCTATTCCCCAGCCCGACATACACAGAAAATGAAGGGAGTGGCACTGTGGATCTCTACTGCCACCGTGTGGCCGAGGGGGGAATTGAATGTTTGAAAGTACCTTTGTGGCGCCACCCAGTGGAATTTGTTGTGCATGACATCCTACCAGTAAATTAAATTGTGGCAACAGAGATCTCTAGCTCCACCCAGTGGACGAATAAGAGATTTTGGAAATTTGGGTAGATCTCTAGCTCCACCCAGTGGATATTTGTGTCCATGATTTCCGCCTCCTAGCTTGGCATTCTGGGAAATGTGATCTCTAGCGCCACCCTGTGGACTGGATTGGGATTTGCTGCTGACAGTAGGCCTCTGCTGCCCCCCAGTGGTATGCCCTGTGCATAACGCCCCGCCGGCCAGTGGGAATTCTCGGCCCTGTGATCTCTGGGGTCCCCCTGTGGGCGAGCGTGGGATTTCCCTGCTTTCTGTGGATCTCTGTCGTTATCGAGGGGAGTTGTGTGAGCCTCATGTCCTGCCCGCTGATGATCACTCTCAGGACCCGAGGAGGCCAAGGCCACAATGTGGGTGAGAGAGACATGGCCACCAAATCTATTTTCAGGTATTCTTCCTGTCTATCTGTCTATCTATCTATCTACACATTTAGGTAACTCCCTGTCCAGTTATTTATCTATCTATGTACCTATCTAATTATCTATCTGTCTCACTATCTATCTATCTATCTATCTATCTATCTATCTATCTATCTATCTATCTGTCTGTCTATCTATGTATTTGTCAATCTATTTAAATATGTATTTATCTAACTAACCATCTGTCAAACTATTATCTATATATCTAACTATCCAAATAACTATGTTCATATCTATCTAAATATCTATGTGTCTATTTATACAACTATCTATCTAACTCTCTATCTACCTCCCTATCTATGCATCTTCTTTCTAACTATATATCTAAGTAGCAATCAAACTATCTATGTATCTATCTATTTATGTATGTATCTATCTATTAAACTATCTAAGTATCTATTTATATAACTATTTACCTATCTGATTATTTATCTAATTATCTATCTATTGAAATATCTATGTATCTATTTATATAACCATGTACCTATGTATCTATGTATCTGTCTACCTAATTATTTATATAACTATCTACATATCTTACTATGTATTGATCTAACTAATTGTTAATATATTTATCCATGTAACTATGTACCTGTCTAAATAACATCTATGTACCTATCTACCTATCTAGCTAGCTATCTAACAATCAATGTAACTATCTTACTATGATCACTGTTCCATAATTACAAACTTCTGGCAGGATGTCATGCTCACAAAATTCCACTGGGTGGCAGCAGAGAGCTATAGAACGCAGTCAATTCCCGTCTTGGCCACACGGTGGCAGTAGAGATCTCTGCTCCCAGAATACCAGCTTCCAAGCAGGAAGTTAAGCCCAGGAAACCCTGCTGAAAAGCACTGGGGAGGTGGTTTAGTGGTAGAGCGCTCGCCCTGCATGCATGTAGCCTGGGTTCAATTCCCGGGACAGGAAAATCATGGGTTTTCATTTTCTGTGTGGTGGAGAATAAACATGACAGCCTTGGCATGCCACCCTAGTGTCTCAAACCACCAGAAGCACAGGAAGCACGGAATACTGGCATTTCCTTTCTTTTCTTTCCTGTTTGCCAGTCCTAAGATTTGAACTCAGGGCCTGAGTGCTGTCCCTGGCTTCTTTTGGCACAAGGTAGCACTCTACCACTTGAGCCACAGCGCCACTCCCTTCATCTTCTGTGTATGTCTGGCTGTGGACTCGAACTCAGGGCTTCATGCATGCGAGGCCAGCACTGTACCACCAGGCCACATTCCTAGCCTCTCCCAGTGAGATTTTCTGTGCTTAACTTCCAGGCTGGAGCTTGGAATTCTGGGAACAGAGATCTATATTGCCACCCTGTGGCCGAGGGAGGAATTGCGAAAGTTTGAAAGTAACTCTCTGGCGCCACACAATGGAATTTGGTGCACACGGCATCCTGCCAGCTGCTTGGTAATTCTGTGAATGGGGATCTCTACTCCCACCCTGTGGACCAAGTAGGAATTGTATTTCTTTGCATAGATCTCTAGCCCCAACCAGTGAATATTAAAGGCATAACATTCTGCATCGCGTTTGGAATTCTGGGAAATGAGGTCTCTACTGCCACAGTGGGGGCAAGAGGGAAATTTGCTGCTTTCAGTAGATCTCTGCTGCCACCCAGTGGATCAAAGGAACATAGCATCCTAAGACAAGGAAGGCATTCTGGGGAATGCGCTCTCTGCTGCCACCTCGAGAACAGGACACAAAGTACTCCTTGTATCTTGGGGGGGGACACCCACGTTTTTGATGAACGCTTTCTGAGCATTTTAAGACTTGCCAACATGGAGATCCAAACCTGTCTCAGTTCTCTGAATTATCACCCCACTGGCTGGATGTAATGTGCACAGAATTCCACTGAGTGGTGCCAGAGAGCCACCGAAAGCAGCGTAATTCCTCCCTTGTCCACAGGGTGGCAGCAGATCTCAGTTTCCATTATTCCAACCTGCAGGCCGGATGTCATGCACACAAAAACCTAGTTCAAGCTAGGAATTCTGGGAAATGTGGTCTCTGCTGTACCCTGTGGAAAGGAGAAGTCCCTGGGGACTGAAGGGGTCCCTGCCACCCCCTTCATTATGAATGCTTAATGAGCAACACTAAGACTTGCCAACATGGATATCCCAACCTGCCAGAGTTCCCAGAATTATCATTCCACTGGCTGATGTCATGCACACAGAATTCCACTGGGTGCGCCAGAAAGCTACCGAAGGCAGTGTAATTCCTCCCTTGTCCATTGGGTGGCCGCAGAGATCTCTGTTTCCATTATCCCTACCTAATGACAGGATATCATGCGCACCAAACTCCACTGGATGGCAGCAGAGAGCGACAGAAAGCAGTCAATTCCCCTCTTGGCCACAGGGGGCAGTAGAGATCTCTGCTCCCAGATTCCCAATCTCCAGGCAGGAAGTTAAACCCAGGAAACCGTGCTGAAAAGCACTGGGGAGGTGGCCTAGCGGTAGACCACTAGCCTCACATGCATTAAGCCCTGGGTTCACTTCCCGCATCAGGAGAATTATGGTTCTTCATTTTCTGTGTGGTGGAGAACCAACATGGCAGCCTTGCAATTCTGCCCTAGAGGCTCAAACCACCAGAAGCACCGAAAGGGGGGAATGGTGGCATTTCCTTTCTTTTTTTTTCTGTTTTCCAGTCCTGGGGCTTGAACTCAGGGCCTGTACAGTATTCCTGGCTTCTTTGGATCAAGGCTAGCACTCTACCACTGAGCCACAGAGCAACTCCCTTCCTTTTCTGTCTATGTCAGGCTGGGGAAACGAACCCAGGGCTTCATGAATGCAAGGCCAGCACGGTACCACTAGGCCACATTCCCAGCCTCTCCCGGTGGGAATTTGTGTGCTTAACTTCCTGGCTAGGGCTTGGAATTCTGGGAATAGAGATCTCTACCGCCACCCTGTGGTTGAGAGAGGAATTGCATACATTTGTAAGTAACTCTCTGGCGCCACAGAGTGGAATTTGGTGCACATGGCATCCTGCCAGCCAATTGGAATTCTCGGAACAGAGATCTCTACTGCCACCCTGTGGTCAAGGGAGGAATTGTCCTGCTTTGCATAGATCTCTAGCTCACCCAGTGGACCTTGAAGGCATAATATCCTGCAATGCCTTTGGAATTCTGGGAAATGTGATCTCTATGGCCACCTTGAAGGCAAGAGGGAAATGTGCTGCTTTCAGTAGATCTCTGCTGCCACCCAGTGGAGAAGAAGGACAGAGCATCCAAAGACAAGCAAGCCATTCTGGAAAATGAGCTCTCTGCTGCCACCTTTTATACAGGAGTGAAAGCACTCCCCACCTCTGGGGGGGGGGGGCAAGCCACCCATCTTCATCATGAATGCTTTCTGAGCAACACTAAGACTTGCAAAAATGGAGACACAAACCTGCCACAGTTCCCAGAATTAATCCCAGTGGCTCGGTGTAATGGAAACAGAATTCCACTTGGTGGCGCCAGAGAGTCAGCAAAGCAGTGTAATTCCACCATTGTCCTCTTGGTGGCAGTAGAGATCTCTGTTCCGATTATCCAAACCTGCTGGCAGGATGTCATGTGCACCAAAATCCACTGGGTGGCAGCAGAGAGCTACAGAAAGCAAGCAGCCAATTCCTCTCTAGGCCACAGGGTGGCAGTAGAGATCTCTGCTCTCAGAATCCCAACTTCCATGCAGGAAATTAAGCCCAGGAAACTCTGATGTACTGCAGACGTATCCTAGCGGTAGAGCGTTCGCCACGCATCACGCAGCCCCAGGTTTGATTCTCAGGTCAGGGGAATCATGGTTCTTCATTCTCTGTGTAGTGGAGAACCAAGATGACATCCTTGGGATGCTGCCCTAGAGGCTCAAACCACCTGGAGCTCAGGAAGGAGAGAAAGCAGGCATTTCCTTCCTTTTTGCCACCCTGGGGTTTGCATTCGGGGCCTGAGCGCTGTCCCTGGCTTCTTTTGGCTCAAGGCTAGCACTCCACCACTTGAGCCACAGCACCACTTCAATCATTTTCTGTGTATGTCGGGCTGGGGAATCGAACCCAGGGCTTCATGCATGCGAGAGCAGCACTGTACCACTAGGCCACATTCCCAGCCTTTCCCAGTGGGAATTGCTGTGCTTAAATTCCTGGCTGGAGCTTGGAATTCGGGGAACAGAGATCTCTACTGCCACTTTGTTGACAAGGGTGGAATTGTATTCCTTTGCATAGATCTCTAGCCCAAAGCAGTGGATATTTAAGGTGTACAACGTGCTTGGAATTCTGGGAAATGAGATCTCTGCTGCCACCTTGTGTGCAAGAGGGTAATTTGCTGCTTTCAGTAGATCTCTGCTGCCACTCAGTGGAGAATAAGGACATAGCATCCGAGGACAAGCTAGGCATTCTGGGAAATGTACTCTCTTCTACCACCTTGTGGACAGGAGACGAAGTACTCCTTACATCTTCAGGGGTAGTGGCGGGTCACCTACCTTCATCATGAACACTTTCTGAGCAACACTTAGACTTGCCAACATGGAGGAGATCGAAAGCTGTCACAGTTTCCACAATTATCATTACACTGGCAGGATGTCATACACACAGAATTCCACTGGGTGGCGCCAGAGAGCCATTGAAAACAGTTCAATTCCTCCCCTGTCCACTGGGTGGCAGCAGAGATCTCTGTTATCAGAATTCCAATGTCTGTCAGGATGTCAGGCACACAAATCTCCACTGGGTGGCAGCAGAGAGCTACAGAGAGCAGTCAATTCCTCTCTTTTCCACAGGGTGGCGCGAAAGATCTTGTTTCCCAGACTCTGAGTTCAAGGCCCAGACCCTGAGTTCAAAGGTCAGACCTGAGTTCAAGGCCCAGACCGGAATTCCATGCTTAGGTCCTGAGTTCAAGGTACACAGCTGAGTTCAAGGCCTAGATCTGGGGTTCAAGGCCCAGGCCCTGAGTTCCAGTCCCAAACCCGAGTTCAAGTCCCAGGACCTAAATTCAAGGCCCAACCCTGATTTCAAGGCCTAGGTCCAGAGTTCAAGGCAAAGGCCCTGAGTTCAAGGCCTGATTTCAAGTCCCAGGCCCCAAGTTCTAGGCCAAGGCTTCAAGTTCAAGACACAAGACCAAGTTCAAGGCCCAGACCTGAGTTCAAGGCCCAGATAACAAGTTCAAGGCCCAGACCCTGAGTTCAAGGCTAGAACTGAGCTCATGGCCCAGGGAACAAGTTCAAGGCCCAGACGTTAAGTTCAAGGCCCAGAACTGAGTTCAAGGCCCAGGACCTGAGTTAAAGCCCCAGGACCAAAGTTCAAGGGTCAGAACTGACTTCAAGGCCCAGCCCTGAGTTCAAGGCCCAGACCTGAGATCAAGGCCAAGGCCACGAGTTCAAGGCCTGAGATAAAGGCCCAGACCTGAGTCCAAGGCCCAGGCCATGAGTTCAAGGCCCAAACCTGAGTTCAAGGACCAGGCCCAAGTTCCATGCCCAATCCCGTAGTTCAAAGCCATGGCCCCGAGTTCACGGCCCAGGACCCAATTTAAAGGGACAAACCTGACTTCAAGGCCCAGTCCTGATTTCTAGGCCCAGACCTGTGTTGAAGGCAATGGCTGTGAATTCAAGGCCTGAGTTCAAGGCCCAGGACCCAAGTTCAAAGCCCAAGCCCTGAGTTCAAGTACCAGGCCCAGAATTCCAGGCCCTGGCCCGGAGTTCAAGGCCAACGCCCCGAATTCAAGGCCCAGGATCCTAGTTCAAGTCTCAGACCTGAGTTCATGGCCAAGGCCTTGAGTTCAATGCCTGAGTACAAGGCCCAGGCCATGAGTTCTAGGCTCAGGATTCAATTTCAAGGCCAAGACAATGAGTTCAAGGCTCACACCAGACTTCCAGGCCCAAGCCTGGAGTAGAAGGCTCAGGCCCAATTTCAAAGCCCAGGCCGGGCGTTCGAGGCCCAGCCCTGTGTTCAAGGGAAGACCTGAGTTCAAGGCCAAGGCTCCCAGTTTAAGGCCCAACCTGAGTTCAAGGCCCAGATCTGGAGTTCAAGACCCAGGCCCTGAGTTCAAGGCCCAGACCTGAGTGCAAGGCCAAGGCTGTGGGTTCGAGGCCTGAGTTCAAGGCCTTGGCCACCAGTTCAATGCAAAGACCTTAGTTGAAGGCCCAGGCCATGAGTTCAAGGCCCAAGGGAACTGAGTTCAAGGACCAGACCCCGAGTTCAAGGCCCAGGATAAATGTCCAAGGCCCCGACTCTCTGAGTTCAAGACCCAGGCCCTGAGTTCAAGGCCCAAACATGAGATCAAGGTCCAGATCTGGAGTTCAAATCCCAGGACATTAGTTTAAGGCCCAGGCCTGGAGATCAAGTCCCAGGTCCCAAGTTGAAGGTCCAGGTCCTCAGTTTAAGGCCCAAACCCCAGATCCAGTCCCAGATCTGGAGTTCAAGACCCAGCCCCAAGTTCAAGGCCCAAGCCCCCAGTACAAGTACCAGGCCCAGATTTCCAGGCCCAGGCTCTGAATTCAAGGCCAAGGCCCCTTGTTCAAGGCCAAGGACCCTTGTTCAAGGGTCAGACCTGACTTCAAGGCCCTACCCTGAGTTCAAGCCCCAGACCTTGGTTCAAGGCCAAGGCCCCATGTTCAAGGCCTGTGTTCAAGGCCTAGGCCCCTAGTTCTAGGCCCAGGCTTCAAGTTCAAGGCCCAGACAATGAGTTCAAGGCCCACAACTGAGTTCAAGGCCCAGGTCCAATTTCAAGGCCCAGGTCCTGTGTTCAAGACCCAGCCCTGTTTCCAAGGCCTGACCTGACTTCAAGGCCAAGGCTCTTGTTTAGAGGCCTAGGTTCCAGGCATAGGCCACCATTTCAAGGCCAAGACCTTAGTTCAATGCCCAGGCCATGAGTACAAGGCTCAAGGACACTGAGTTCAAGGCCCAGGCCCTGAGTTCCAGGCCCAGATCTGAGTTCAAGGGCCAGGCTGGGAGTTCCAGGCCCAGGCCCCGATTTCAAGGCCAAGGCCCCCAGTTCAAGGACCAGGACCCAAGTTCCAGGGTCAGACCTGACTTCTAGGCCCAGCCCCTGAGTTCAAGGCCCAGCCCTGAGTACACAGGTGAGACCTGAGTTCAAGTCAAAGGCCATGAGTTCACAGCCTGATTTCAATACCCAGGCCCCGAGTTCAAGGCCAAGGCCCCCAATTAAATGCCCAGGACACTAATTCAAGGGTCAGCCCTAACATCAAGGCCCAGCCTTGAGTTCTAGGCCCAGACCTGAGTTCAAGGCAAAGGCCCTGAGTTCAAGGCCTGAGTTCAAGGCCCAGGCTCCAAGTTCAAGGCCCAGGATCCTAGTTCAAGGCCCAGACCATAGTTCAAGGCCCAAGCCCCGAGTTCAAGTACCAGGTCTGGAATTCCAGGCACAGGCCCCAAATTCAATACGAAGGCCCCGAGTTCAAGGCCCAGGACCCAAGTTCAAAGGTCAGACCAGACTTCAAGGCCCAGCCCTGAGTTCAAGACCAGACCTGAGTTCAAGGCACAGATCTGGTGTTCAAGGCCCAGGCCCTGAGTTCAAGGCCCAGACCCGAGTTCAAGGCCCACGCCCCAAGTTCAAGTACTAGGTCTGGAAGTCCATGCCTAGGTCCCAAGTTCAGGCCGAAGGCCCCGAGTTCAAGGCCCAGAACCCTAGTTCAAGGGTCAGACCTCAGTTCAAGGCCCAGCCCTGAGTTCAAGGCCCAGACCTGAGTTCAAGGCCACGGCTGCAAATTCAAGGCCTGAGTTCAAGTCCCAGTCCCTGAGTTATAGTCCCAGACTTCATTCAAGGCCGAGACAATCACTTCAAGGCCCACACCTGACTTCAAGGCCCAGTCCTTGAGTAGAAGGCTGAAGCCAAATTTCAAGGCCAGACCTGAGTTCAAGGCCACGGCAGTAGGTTCAAGTCCTGAGTTCAAGGCCTAGGCCACCAGTTCAAGACCAAGACCTTAGGTCAAGTCCCAGGCCATGAGGTCAAGGTCCACGGACACTGTGTTGAAGGCCCAGGCCCCGAGTTCAAGGCCCACATCTGAGTTCAAGGTCCAGGCCCCTAGTTCCAGGCCCAGGATACAAGTTCAAGACCCACACACCCAGTTCAAGGCCCAGGCCCTGAGTTCAAAGCCCAAGCCCCGAGTTCAAAGCCATGACCTGTTCAAGGCCCAGACCCTGAGTTCAAGGCCCAGATGTGCAGTTCAAAGCCCTGGGCCAAGTTCAAGGCCCCGGCCCGAGATCAAGTCCCAGGCCCTGAGTTCAATGACCAGGCCTGGAGTTCCAAGGCCAGGCCCTGAGTTCAAGGCCAAGGACTCAAGTTCAAGGCCCAGGAGCCAAGTTCAAGGGTCAGACCTGACTTCAAGGCTCTAACCTGAGCTCAAGGCCCACACCAGCGTTCAAGGCCAAGGTTAGGAGTTCAAGGCTGATTTCAAGGCCCAGGCCCTGAGTTCTAGGCCCAGGCTTCAAGTTCAAGACTGAGACCCTGAGTTCAAGGACCACATCCGAGTTCAAGGCCCAGGCCTGGAGTAGAAGGCTCAGTCCCAATTTCAAGGCCCAGGCCCTGAGTTCAGGGCCCAGCACTGTGTTCAATGCCCAGACCTGAGTTGAAGGCCAAGGCCATGGGTTCAAGGCCTGACTTTAAGACCTAGGCCCCCAGTTCAAGGCCAAGACCTTAGTTCAAGGCCCGGGCCATGGGTTCAAGGCCCAAAGACACTGAGTTCAAGGACCAGGCCCCTTATTCAAGGCCCAGGATCCAGGTTCCAGACCCAGACCTCCAGTTCAAGGCCCAGGCCCTGAGTTCATGGCCCAGACCCTGAGTTCAAGGCCCAGGCCCCTAGTTCCAGGCCCAGGCCCTGAGTTCAAGGCCCAGACTTGAGTTCAAGACCCAGACCCTGAGTTCAAGGTCCAGGTCCTGAGTTCAAGGCCCAGGATCCGAGTTCAAGGCCTAGACACTGAGTTCAAGGACCAGACCTGAGTTCAAGGCCCAGGCCACAAAGTCATGGCACAGACTTGAGTTCAAGCGCAGACCTCAGTTCAAGGCCCAGGCCCAGAG
>NW_025956870.1:92500-97500 GCF_023159225.1 Perognathus longimembris pacificus | reverse complement strand
CTAAATTACTCTCAATGTATCTAAGTTTCTAACTATCTATCTATCTATCTATCTATCTATCTATCTATCTATCTATCTATCTATGAAACTATCTATCTAAGTAATCATCTATCTATCTAACAATCTATCTATGTAACTATCTATCTCTCTAACTATCTATCCAACTATATATATATCTACATATCTAACTAGCTATCTATCTTTTTCGGTATCTATGTATATGTCTATGTATCTATCGATCTAACTATCTATGTATCAATGTAAGTATCTATCTATGTAACTATCTAGCTATCTATCGAGCTATCTAGTTAACTATATATCTAACTATCTAACTCCCTATATGTCCAATTATATTTCTATCTATGTAACTATCTATTTAGTTATTTATGTAACTATCTACCTATGTAATTAGAGTTGTTTGTAACTATTTATATAACTATGTACATATGTATCTCCCTACCTATGTTACTAAATTTCTGTCTAACTATGTATCTAACTAAATCTCAATGTATATATGTATTTATGTATGTATGTACCTATATGTCTATGTAACTATCTAATTATCTATCTAACATTCTATCGATGTAATTATCTATCTATCCATCTATCTATATATTTATCTGTCAATCTATGTATCTATCTCTATTACTGTTTGAATAACTGGCATTCAATCTAACGACCTATCTTTCTAGGTATCTGATATCTATCTCTTTACCTATGTAACTATCTATATGAGAAAGTATCTATCTATCTATCTATCTATCTATCTATCTATCTATCTATCTATCTAACTAGCTGGCTATGTATCTAGCTATCTAACAAAATATTATCTACCTATCTCTCTATGTAACTATCTATCTATTTCTGTAACCACCTATATAAATCTTTTTATGTAAGTATCTACCTACCTACCTATCTATTTATCTGACTTTCTATCCAACTATGTATGTAACTAAATCTCAATGTATGTATGTATGCATGCATGCATGTTTGTATGTATGTATGTATTTATGTAGGTATGTATGTATGTACGCACATACTTATGTATGTTTGTATGTATATATGTATACATATATACTGTCTGTCTGTCTATCTATCTATCTATCTATGTGTATAACTATCTATCTAATTATCTAACTATTTACCTTTTTAGGTATTTGTCTATCTGTCCATCTATGTAACTATATTTATAACTATGTATCCATGTATCTATCTATTTAACTGTGTATAAACCTATTTAGCTAAGTTTTTATCTAACTAACTCTATCTATACAATAGTATATCTATCTACGTATCTATCGATCTATATGTAACTCTGTATACAACCATGTAACTATCTTTGTATGTAACTATCTATCTATGTAACTATTTACCTACCTATCTATACATCTAACTTTGTATCTAACTAACTCTCATTGTATCTACATATCTGTGTATCTATATATGTAACTATCTATCTAACTTATTTTGTAACTATCTAAAAATCTATCTATGTATCTATCTTCGTATATATGTATGCATGTATGTATATATGTATGTATGTATGTATATATATGAATAAGTATTTATCTATCTATCTAGCCATCTATATTTCTAGGTATCTGTCTGTCCATCTATGGAATTAGCTATGTAACTATGTATGTATGTATGTATGTATGTATGTATGTATCTATCTATCTATCTATCTATCTATCTATCTATCTATCTATCTATGTCACTATCGATGCAGCCATTTATTAAGCTTTCTAGTTAACTATTTATCTATCTATCTACCCAATTATCTATCTATATTACTATCTATCTATCTATTTATACATGTAACTATCTACAAATGTATGTAAATATATTTGTATGTAAGTATCTGTCTATCTATCTATCTACCTACCTATGTAATCCATGTAACTTTTTATCTTTGTATCTAACTCTCAATGTATCTATGTATCCATCTTTATATGTGTGTATGTATGTATGTATATATGTATGTATGTATGCATATATGGATTTATGTATCTGTCTGTCTGTGTAACTATCTGTCTAATTATCTTTACCTACCAACTTACTTATATAACTCTCTATATATTTATCTGCATACCTATCTGTATAGCTACGTACATACCTATCTAACTATATATCTTTCTAGGTATCTACCTATTTGTCTATGTAACTATCTATCTATCGAAGTAACTATCTATCAATATAACTATCTACCTATGTAAATATCTATCTAAGTATCTGGCTAACTATCTATCTAACTCTCTATCTATCCAATTACCTGTCTATCTATGTAACTATCTATCTATAACTATCTACATATCTAGGTAACTAACTTTGTATGTAACTATCTATCTGCCTAACTATCTATATATGTATCTCCCTACCTAGCTCTATATCTAACTTTCTATATATCTATGTGTCTAACTAAACCTCAATGTATTTATGTATGTATGTATGTATGTATGTATGTATGTATGTATGTATGTATGTATCTATCTATCTATCTATCTATCTATCTATCTATCTATCTATCTATCTATCTGTCTGTCTGTCTGTCTATCTATCTATCTATCTATCTATCTATCTATCTATCTATCTATCTGCCTGTCTGTCTATCTCTTTATCTCTTTACGTATCTATCTATCTGTCAATCTATCTCTGTATCTATCTATATAACTATCTGAATATCTATCCAACTACCAATTTTTCTAGGTATCTATCTATCTCTTTAACTTTGTAAATAACTATAAAACAGAGTATATATCTATCTATGTAACTATTTATCTAGCTATGTATCTAGCTATCTAACTAAATATCTAACTCTCTATCTAATTATCTATCAATATAACTATCTATCAATTTATTTCTGTAACTATCTGACTATCTATGTAAAATCCGTGTATGTAAATATGTTTCTATCTACCTATCTGTCTACCTACATATCTATATATCTAACTTGCTATCTATGTATCTAACTAAATCTCAATGTATCTATGTATGTATGTATATATTTATGTTTGTATGTATGTATGTATTCATCTATCTACCTACCTATATATATAAGTATCTATGTAACTATTTATCTTTCTATGTATGTATCTTGCTATCCATCTGTGTAAGTATATATCTATGTATCCATCTATTTGTCTATGTAACTGTCAATCTAGGTATTTATCAAGCTATCTAGCTAAGCATCTATCTAAATATCTAACTCTCAATCTATGCAATTATCTATCTATGTAAATGTGTATGTATCTATATATGTAACTATCTACCCATGTATGTAACTCTGCTTGTAACTATATATAACTATGTAGCAATCTACCTACCTATCTATCCATCTAACTTTCTATGTATGTATCTAACTAGCTCTCATTGTATCTATGTATCTATCTATAGATCTATCTATGTAACTATCTATCGAACTAATTACCTATGTATCTAACTATCTAGATAACTCTCCATCTATCTACCTACCTATCTCTTTACTTATCTGAATATTTATCTATCTAACTAAGTCTCTATCTATCCAATTATCTACCTATTTATGTAACCATGTATTTATCTATTTCTGTAACAATCTACCAATCCATGTAAATATATTTGTGTGTAACTATTTAACTATCTACCTATTTATTCATCTAACTTTCTATCTAACTATGTATCTAAATAATTCTCAATGTATCTATGTATCTATGTATGTATCTATGTATCTATCTATCGATCTATCTATCAATGTAACTATCCATCTAACTCATTATCTATCTACCAATCTATCTATGTAAATATCTATCTATTTATATATATTCCTATCTGTATAACTACCTATCTAACTATCTAACTATATATCTTCCTAGGTATCTGTCTATCCACGTAACTATCTATCTAACGAACTATCTTCACATCAATGTAGCTATCTATCTTTGTAACTATCTCTCTAGCTACCTATGTAACTATATACCTAACAATTTAACTAACTACCTCTCTATACAATTATCTATCTATCTATTTCTGTAACTATCTACATGTCTACGTAACTAACTTTGTATGTAACTATCTATCTATCTATCTATCTATCTATCTATCTATCTATCTATCTATCTATCTACATATGTATCTACCTACCTATCTGTTTATCTAACTTTCTATCTAACTTTGTGTCTATCTAAATCTCAATGTATGTATGTATTATGTACGTATGTGTGTATCTATCTATGTAGCTATCTAACTAATTACCTATCTATTTAACTATCTATGTATCTATGTATCTATGTATGTATATATGTATCTATGTATCTATGTATCTATGTATCTATGTATCTATGTATCATGTATCTATCTATCTATCTATCTATCTTTCTAGGTATCTATCTGTCCATCCATGTAACTATCTATTTGTCTATGTAACTGTCTATCTACCTATCTAGCAAACTATGTAATTATCTAACTCTCAATCTATAAAATTATCTATCTATCTGTGTAACTATCTGTCTATCTATCAATCTATCTATCTATCTGCCTATATATCTGTAACTATCTACCTATGTAACTATATTTGTATGTAATTATCTATCTACCTACCTATCTATCCATCTAACTTTCTATCTATGTATCTAACTAACTCTCATTGTATCTATGTATCTATGTATGTATCTATTTATATATGTATCTATGTTACTATCTATCTAACTAATTATCTATCTATCTAACAATCTATCTATGTAATTGTCTATCCATCTATCTATCTATCTTCTATCTATCTACTTATCTATCTATTTTTCTATCTTCACGCCTATCTGAATAACTCTCTATCTAACTACATATCTTTCTATGTATCTATGTATCTGTCCATCTATGTAACTATCTATCTTACTAAGTGTCTATCTATCTATGTATGTAAGTATCCATTCGGCCATTTATCTAGCTATCTAGCTAAGTACCTATCTATCTGTCTATCCAATTATCTATCTATGTAAATATCCATTTTTTTTCATGGATCTGTCTAC
>NW_025956870.1:0-87500 GCF_023159225.1 Perognathus longimembris pacificus | reverse complement strand
AAGCCCTAGGTTCAATTCCCGGGTCAGGGGAATCATGGTCCTTCATTTTCTGTGTGGAGAAAACCAACATGGCAGCTTTGGCATGCCGCCCTAGAGGCTCAAACCACCAGGAGCACAGGAAGGGCAGATATTGGCATTTCCTTTTTTTTTTTTAATCTGTTTGCCAGTCCTGTTGCCTGAACTCAGGGTCTGAGCACCTTCCCTGGCTTCTTTTGGCTCAAGGCTAGCACTCTACCACTTGAGCCACAGCACCAATCCCTTCATTTTCTGTGAATGTTGGGCTGTAGAATCGAACCCAGGGTTTCATGCATGAGAGACCAGCACTGTACCACTAGGCCACATTCCGACTCTCATTGTATCTATGTATCTATTAATCTATGTACCTATCTATATATCTATCTACGTAACAATCTAACAAATTAATTATCTAACCATCTATCTACGGAACTATCTCTCTAGCTCTCTACCTATCTGAACAACTATCTATCTAACTATCTTTCTAAGTATCTATCTATCTGTCCACTATGTAACTATCTATCTAACTAAGTATCTATCTATGTAACTATATAGCCATCTATCTGGCTATCTAAGTAACTATCTATGTAACTATCCAATTATCTACCTATCTATGTAACTATCTGTCAATCTATCTATCTATCTATCTATCTATCTAACAATCTATCTATGTAACTATCTCTCTATCTCTCTATCTATATCCAACTATCTGTATAACTACGTATCTAACTATCTTTCTATCTTTCAAGGTACCTATGTATCTGTCTCTCTATGTATCTATTCATCTAACTATCTATTTATCGATGTAACTATCTATCTATATAACTCTCTATCTATCTATCTATCTATCTATCTATCTATCTATCTATCTATCTATCTATCTATCTATCTATCTAACTATCTAGCTCTCTATCTATCCAAATAGCTATTTATCTATGTAACTATGTATCTAGCTGTTTATGTAACTATCTACCTATCTATGTAATTTGAGTTGTTTGTAATTATCTATCTATCTATGTACATATGTATCTACCTACCTATCTACGTATCTAAATTTCTGTTATCTAACTAAATCTCAATGTATGTATGTATTTATCTATATCTATCTATGTATCTATGTATCTATGTATCTATATATCTATCTACCTATCTACCTATCTACCTATCTACCTATGTGTATATCTATCTAACTATTTTTCTAGGTATCTATCTATCTGTCCATCTATGTAACTATATTTCTAACTACATATCCATCTATCTATTTATGTAACTGTTTAAAAAGCTATTTAGCTAACTTTCTGACTATCTACCTCTCTATCTATACAATTATCTATCTATGTAAGTATCTATCTATTTATATATGTAACTATCTATCCATCTATGTAAGTATGTTTGTATGTAACTATCTATTTATCTGACTAATTATCTACCTACCTATCTATCCATCTAACTTTCTGTCTAACTTTTTATCTATCTCTCATTGTATCTACGTACCTATGTATCTATCTATGTAACTATCTATCTAACTAAGTTTCTATCTATCTGACAATTTATCTATGTATCTATCTACGTATGCATGCATGCATGCATGTATGTTTGTATGTATGTATGTGTGTACGTTTGTATGTATGTATGTATGTATCTATCTATCTATCTGTCTATCTATCTATCTATCTATCTAACCATCTATCTATCTATCTATCTATCTATCTATCTATCTATCTATCTTTCTAGGTATCAATCTGTCTGTTCTTCTATGTAAGTATCTATGTAACTAAGTATCTATCTATCTATGTAACTATCGATACAACCATCTATTTAGCTATCTAGCTAACTATCTAACTATGTATCCAATTATCTCTCTATATAACTATCTATCTATCTATTTATACATTTAACTACCTACATATCAATGTAACTATATTTGTATGTAAGTATCTATCTAACTATCTACCTATCTACCTACCTATGTATCCATGTAACTTTCTATCTAACTATGTATCTAAATAATTCTCAGTGTATCTATGTATCCATCTTTATATATGTGTATGTATGTATGTATGTATGTATATATGTATGTTTATATCTATCTGTCTCTCTGTCTATCTATATAACTATCTGTGTATCTAATAATCTTTATCTACCAACTTACTTATGTAACTGTCTATATATTTATCTACATACCTATCTGTATAACTACCTACATACCTATCTAACTATATATCTTTCTAGGTATCTACCTATCTGTGTATGTAACTATCTACCTAGCGAAGTAACTATCTATCAATGTAACTATCTACATATGTATATATCTATCTAACTATCTGGCTAACTCTCTATTCAATTACCTATTTATCTATCTAGCTATCTATGTCTGTTACTAGCTACATATCTAGGTAACTAACTTTGTATGTAACTCTGTATCTGTCTAACCATCTATATATGTATCTACCTACCTATCTCTATATCTAACTTTCTATATATCTATGTGTCTAACTAAACCTCAATGTATGCATGCATGTATGTATGTATGTATGTATGTATGTATCTTTCTATCTATTTATATCTCTACGTATCTATCTATCAGTCAATTTATCTCTGTATCTATCTATATATCTATCTGAATATCTATCTAACTAGCTATCTAACTACCAATTTTTCTATGTATCTATCTCTCTACCTTTGTAAATATCTATAAAATAGAGTATCTATCTATCTATGTAACTATTTATCTAGTTATGTATCTAGCTATCTAACTAAATAATATCTAACTATCTATCTAATTTTTTATCAATATAACTATCTATCAATCTATTTCTGTAACTATCTGCTTATCTATGTAAAATCTTTGTATGTAAATATGTATCTATCTAACTATCTACCTATCTACATATCTACACATCTAACTTGCTAACTATGGATCTAACTAAACATCAGTGAATCTATGTATGTAAGTATGTATGTATTTGTTTATGTATGTATGTATGTATGTATATATGTATGTATGTATGTACCTATCTATCTTTCTATGTATGTATGTATCTATCTATATACCTATGTGTATAACTACCTATCTACATATCTTTTATTATTTATTTATTTATTTATTTTTGCCAGTCCTGGGCCTTGGACTCAGGGCCTGAGCACTGTCCCTGGATTCTTTTTGCTCAAGGCTAGCACTCTGCCACTTGAGCCACAGCACCACTTCTGGCCATTTTCTGTATACGTGGTGCTGGGGAATTGAACCCAGGGCTTCATGTATACAAGGCAAGCACTCTTGCCACTAGGCCATATCCACAGCCCTACATATCTATTTATCTTTCTAGGTGTCTACCTGTATATCCATGCAACTATATATCTAACTAAGTATCTATCTATCTATCTCCCTATCTAATTATCAATCTAATGAATTATCTATCTATGTAAATATGTATCTATTTATATATGTAACTACCCATCTACATAACTATCTTTGTATGTAACTGTCTATGTATATAAATATGTAAGTATCTACCTACCTATCCATCTACCTATCTATCTCTCCATCTAACTTTCTATCTAACTACATATGTACCTAACTCTCATTGTATGTATGTATCTATCTGTATATCTATGTATGTAACTATCAATCTAACTAATTATCTATCTATCAAACAAAATATCTATGTAGCCTTCTATCTATCTGTCTGTCTATCTACCTATCTATCTATCTATCTATCTATCTATCTATCTATCTATCTATCTATCTATCAATCTATCTGAATAACTATCTATCTAACGATCTATCTATCCAATTATCTACCTATCTATGTAACTATCTATTTATTTATATAACTATGTACCTAAGTGACTATCTTTATATGTAATATCTATCTATCTATCTATCTATCTATCTATCTATCTATCTATCTATCTATTTATCTATCTACCTACCTAGCCAATTAACCCTCTCTCTAACTGTCACTTAATAATTCTCAATGTATCTATTTATCTCTGTATCTATACATGTATCTGTTTATGTAACTATCTATCTATCTATGTAAAATCTTTGTATGTAAATTTCTAACTCTCTACCTATCTATATGCATACCTATCTATATATCTAACTTTCATATCCAACTATGTATCTAATTAAATCTCAATGTAACTATGTATGTATGTATGTATGTTTGTATCTATCTATCTATCTATCTATCTATCTATCTATCTATCTATCTATCTATATCCAACTATCTATTTGTATATCTATCTACCTAACTATCTAGCTTTTTATCTTTCTAGGTATCTATCTATCTGTCAGCCTATGTAACTATATATCTAACTAAGTATCCATCTATTTATCTATATAACTTTCTATAAAGCTATCTAGCTATCAATCTAACTATCTAACTATTTATACAATTATCTATCTATGAAACTATGTATCTATCTATATATGTAACTATCTATCCAACTATTTAAGTATGTATGTATGTATATATGTATGTATGCATGTATGTATGTATGTATGTATGTATCCATCTAACTATGTACCTATCTTCCTACCTATTTATCTAACTAACTCTCATTGTATCAATTTATATATGTATTTATCCATGTAACTATCTATCTAACTAATTTTGTATCTAACTATGTATGTATGTATGTATGTATGTATCTACTATCTAACTATCTAACTATCTATCTGAATAAGTGTCTAACTATCTATCTTTCTAAGCATCTATCTATCTAAGTATTTATATATCTTTGTATCTATCTATGCAGCCATCTATCTAGTTATCTAGCTTACTAGTTATCGTACTATCTATCTATCCAATTATCTATCTATATAAATATCTTTTATGTATTTATTCATGTAACTATCTACATATCTATATAACTATCGTTGTATGTAAGTTTCTGTCTATCTATTAATCTACCTATCTATCCATGTAACTTTATATGTAAATATATCCCTAACTCTCAATATATCTATGTATCCATCTATGTATCTATGTATCTATGTATCTATGTATCTATCTATCTATCTATCTATCTATCTATCTATCTATCTATCTACCTATCTCTTTATGTATCAATATATCTACGTAACTATCTATCTAACTAATTATCTTTCTATCTACCAACCTATCTGTGTAACTCCCTATTTATCTATATACCTATCTGTATAACTACCTATCTAATTATATATCTTTCTAGGTATGTATCTATCTATCTGTCAATCTAAGTATCTATCCTTCTAACTAAATGTCTATCTATCAATGTAACTATCAATCTATGTAACTATCTAGGTATGTATCTAGCTTCCTGGTTAACTATATATCGAACTCTCTATTTATAGAATTACCTATTCATCCATGTTACTATCTAACTATCTATCTATGGCTGTAACTATTTACCTATCTATGTAACTACCTTTTTATGTAACTATCTATCTAACTATCTACATATGTATCTACCTAACTATCTATGTATCTAACTTTCTGTATGATTATGTATCTACCAAAATCAAAATGTATGTATGTATGTATGTAGGTGTGTATGTATGTATGCAGGTACATATGCATATATGTATCTACCTACCTATCTATGTAACGATCTAACTAATTATCTATTTAAGACTCTATGTATCTAACTATGTATCTATGTATCTATCTCTGTATCTATCTGTTATCTATCTATCTATCTATCTATCTATCTATCTATCTATCTATCTATCTGTAAATCCATCTCTGTATGTATCTATATAACTATCTGAATAACAATATAACTACCTATCTTTCTAGCTATCTACCTATGTAACTATCTTGAAAACAAAGTATCTATCTATCTATCTATGTAACTATTTATCTAGCTATCTAAATATTATCTAACTATTTAACATCTAATTATCTATCTTTGTAACAATCTATCGATCTATTTCTGTAACTATCTACCTATCTATGTAACTATCTTTGTATGTAAATATATATCTAACTATCTACCTATCGATCTACCTACATATCTATATATTTAACTATGTATCTAACTAAATCTCAATGTATCTATGTATGTAAGTATGTAGGTATTTGTTTGTAAGCATGTATATATGCATCTATCTATCTATCTATCTAAGTATCTATCTAACTATCTAACTATTTATCTTTCTAGGTATCTATCTATCTGTCAATCTATGTAATTCTACATTTAACTAAGTATCCATCTATCTATCTATGTAACTGTCTATCTAGGTATTAATTTAGCTATCCAATTGTCTATCTATGTAACTATCTATCTATCTATCTATCTATCTATCTATGTAATTATTTATCTAAGTACGTACCTATCAATGTAACTATTTATCTATGTATCTATCTATGTAACTGTCTATCTAATCATCTAACTCTTTATCTATCCAATTATGTATCTATGTAACTAACTAAGTATCTATCTCTTTCTGTAACTATGTACCTATCTATGTAACTAACTTTGTATATAACTATCTATGTAACTACAAATATATGTACCTATTTATCTATGCGTGTAACTTTCAATCTATGTGTCTAACTAAATCTCAATGTATGCATGTATGTATGTATCTATCGATCGATCTATGTTACTATCTAACTAATTTTCTATCTATCTAACAATCTATCTATGCAACTTTCTATCTAACTCTCTATCTATCTATCTATCTATCTATCTATCTATCTATCTATCTATCTATCTATCTGTCTGTCTGTCTGTCTATCTATCTTTCTATCTATCTATATAACTCTCTGAATAACTATCGATCTAACTATCTAACTACCTATCATTGTAGGTATCTATCTATCTATCTATCTATCTATCTATCTATCTATCTATCTATCTATCTCTCTACCTATATAACTATTTATTAAACAAAGTATCTATCTATCTATCTATGTAACTATCTATTTAGCTGTGTATCTAGCTATCTAAATATTATCTATGTATCTATCTAATTATCCATCTATGTAACTATCTGTCGATCTATTTCTGTAACTATCTTTGTAGGTAAATATCTATCTATTTCCCTATCGATCTACCTACATATCTATATTTCTAACTAGCTATTTAACTATGTATCTAACTAAATCTCAGTGTATCTATGTATGTAAGTATGTATATGTTTAGGTATGTATGTATGTATGCATCTATCTATCTATTTATCTATCTATCTATCTATCTATCTATCTATCTATCTATCTATCTACCTACCTACCTACCTACCTACATACATACATGCATACATACCTATGTATATAACTATCTATTTAACTATCTAACTATTTATCTTTCCAGGTATCTATCTATCTGTCCATCTATGTAACTAAACATCTAACTAAGTATCCATCTATCTATCTATGTAACTGTCTATCTAGGTATTTATTTAGCTATCCTCTTGCCTATCTATGTAACTATATATCTATCTCTCTATATATGTAAATATTTATCTAACTAAGTATGTACATATCAATGTAACTATCTATCTATGTATCTATCTATGAAACTCTCTATCTAAGTATCTTACTCTTTATCTATCCAATTATGTGTCTATGTTACTATCTAACTATCTAGCTATTAAAGTAATTATCTCCCCAAGTATGTAACTTCTTTTGTATGTAATTATCTATCTATCTATCTACATATATATGTACGTACCTATCTATGTGTCTAACTTTCTATGTGTCTATCTAAATCTCAATGTATGTATGTATGTATTTATGTATGTATGTATCTATCGATCAATCGATCGATCTATGTTATTCTCTAACTAATTTTCTATCTAACAATCTATCTATGCAACTATCTATCTATCTATCTATCTATCTATCTATCTATCTTTCAATCTATCTCTGTATCTATCTATATAACTCTCTGAATAACTATCTATCTAACTACCTATCTTTGTAGGTATGTATTTATCTCTCTACCTATGTAGCTATTTATCTTGCTATGTATCTAGCTATCTAAATATTATCTAACTGTATATCTATCTAATTATCTATCTATGTAACGATCTATCGATCTATTTCTGTAACCGCCTGCCTATATATGTAACTAACTTTGTGTGTAAATACCTATCTAAATATCTACCTATCTGTCTACCTACATACCTATACATCTATCTTGGTATCTAACTATGTATCTAAGTAAATCTCAATGTATGTATGTATGTAGGTATGTATGTATTTATGTTTGTATGTATGTAAGTATGTATGTATTTATGTTTGTATGTATGTATGTATGCATGCATGCATGCATGCATGCATGCATCTATCAATATATATACTTATGTATGTAACTATCTAACTATCTTTCTAGGTATCTATCTATCTGTCCATCTATATAAGTATGTATCTAACTATGTAACTGTTTATCTAGCAATTTATCTAGCTATCTAGATAACTATCTAAATATCTAACTCTCAATCTATGCAATTATCTATCCATGTAAATGTGTATGTATCTACATATGTAACTATCTACACATCTATGTAACTATCTTTGTTTGTAACTATCTATATAACTATGTAACAATCTACCTACCTATCTATCCATCTAACTAGCTCTCATTGTATCTATGTATCTATCTATAGATCTACCTATGTAACGATCTATCTAACTAATTATCTATGTATCTATTTATCTATGTAACTCTCCATCTATCTACCTATCTACTTATCTGAATATTTATATATCTAACTATCTAACTCTTTATCCAATTATCTACCTATCTATGTAACCATTTATCTATTTCTGTAACAATCTACCTATCTATGTAAATATATTTGTATGTAACTATCTATCTACCTACCTATTTATACATCGAACTTTCTATCTAACTATGTATCTAAATAATTCTCAATGTATCTATGTGTCTATCTATGTATCGATCTATCGATCTATATATGTATGTAACTATCCATCTAACTCATCATCTATCTACAAATCTATCTATGTAATGATCTATTTATCTTTATACCTATCTGTACAACTACCTATCTATCTATCTAACTATATATCTTCCTAGGTATGTAGGTGTCTATCCACGTAACTATCTATCTGAAGAAGTAGCTACATATCAATGTAGCTATCCATCTTTTTAACTATCTCTCTAGCTACCTATCTTGCTATATAGCTAACTATCTAACTAACTCTCCATCCAATTATCTATCTATGTAACTATCTATCTATTTATGTAACTATCTACATATTTATGTAACTAACTTTGTATAAAACTATCTATCTATCTATCTACATATGTATCTACCTACCTATCTGTGTATCTAACTTTCTATCTAACTAAATCTCAATGTATGTATGTATGTTTATATCTATGTAGCTATCTAGCTAATTACCTATGTATTTAACTATATATGTATCTATGTATCTATCTATGTATCTATGTATCTATCTTTCTATCTATCTGTCCATCCATGTAAACTATATGTCTATCTATTTAACTATTTAACTATCTATGTATCTAGGTATGTCTGTCTGTCTGTCTGTCTGTATGGTATGTATGTATGTATGTATCTATCTATGTATTTTTCTTTCTTTCTTTCTTTCTTCTTTCTTTTCTTCTTTTCTTTCTTTCTTTCTTTCTTTCTTTCTTTCTTTCTTTCTTTCTTTCTTTCTGTCCATCCATGTAAGTATATATCTATTTATCTATGTAACTGTCTATCTACCTATCTAGCTAACTATCTAACTCCCAATCTAATCCAATTATCTATCTATGTAACTATCTAGCTATCAATCAATCTATCTATCTATTTATCTATCTGTAACTATCTACCTATCTATGGAACTATTTTTTATGTTACTATCTATCTACCTATTTATCTATCCACCTAAGTTTCTATCTATGTATCGAACTCTCATTGTATCTATGTATCTATCTATGTGTCTATTTATATATGTATCTATGTAACTATCTATTTATCTATCTAACAATTTCTATATGTGACTATCTATCTATCTAACTTCTATCTACTTATCTATTTTTCTATCTATATGCCTTCCTGAATAACTATCTAAGTATCTAACTATCTATCTTTCTATGTGTCTGTCCATCTATGTAACTATCTCTCTTAATAAGTGTCTATCTTACTGTCTATCTATCTATGCATGTAAGTATATATGCAGCCATTTATCTATCTATCAAGCTAACTATCTATCAAATTATCTACCTATAAATATCTATCTCTCCATTTATTCATGGAGCTGTCTACATATCTATGTAACTATCTTTGTATTTAAGTATATTTCTGTCTAACTATCTACCTATGTACCTACCTATCTATATAGTATCTTCCTTCTTACTATGTACTAACTAACTCTCAATTTATATAAGTGTCTATCTTTGTATCTATGCATCTATCTAGCTATGTAACTACCTAACTAATTATCTATCTACGAAACTATGTAACTATCTATCTACTTATGTGTATACCCATCTGTATAACTAACTATCTGTCTAACTATATATTTTTCTAAGTATCTATCTATCGGTCGATCTATGTAACTATCTGTCTACCTAAGTATCTATGTATCAATGTAACTATCTATCTATGTAACTATCTAGCTAACTATCTATCCAACTATCTAACTCTCTATCTATCCAATTACCTATCTATCCATGTAACTATCTATCTATCTAATTCTGTAACTATCTACCTATCTATGTAGCTCACTTTGTATGTAACGATCTATCTAAGCATCTACATATGTATCTACCTACCTATGTATCTAACTTTCTATCTGTGTCTAACTAAATCTTTATGTATCTATGTATCCATGTATGTATGTATGTATGTATGTATGTATGTATGTATGTATGTATGTGTGTATGTATGTATGTTTGTATGCATTGCATGTATGCATTTTATCTATTTATCTGTCAATCTCTCTCTCTATCTACATAACTATCTGTCTATCAACTATCTATACATGTATCATCCTTCTATGTATCTAACTAACTCTCAACATATCTATGTGTCTATCCTGTATCAATGTATGTATGTATGTATGTATGTATGTATCTATCTATCTATCTATCTATGTAACTATCTACAATCCTATCGATGTACCTGTCTATCTACTTATCTATATACCCATTGGTATAACTAACTACCTAACTATCTTACAATATATTTTTCTAGGTATCTATCTATCGGTCTATCTATGTAACTATCTCTTTAACTAAGTTCTTACGTATCAATGTAACTATGTATCTATGTAACTATGTATCTGGCTATATTTCTACCTATCTGGCTAACTATCTATCCAACTATCTAACTCTCTATCTATACAATTACCTACTTATCATGTAACTATCTAACTATCTATCTATTTCTGTAACTATCTACCTAACTCTGTAACTCATTTTCAATATAACTATCTAACTATCTAAATATCTATATATGTATCTACCTACCTATTTATGTATAAACCCCTCATTTTTTCTGGTTGGCCAGAATGGGCCAGAGGACGATGGCATCTTAATGAGGCAGAAGCGAGGATTCCAGGCCAGATGACCTACCTAACTCCCGAAACCATTTATTTTATTCCATTTATTTAATTTTCTTGTATTATTCTACTTCATCTATTTCATTTACTTTTCCACTCGGGTGCCCAATTGGGTAACAGCGTAAAGGGCACAGCAGCAAGTTCTTCCAGAATTTCCAGCTGAAGTGACAGGCCAGGAGCCTCCGGGGCCTCAGCCTGGAGAACTCACTCCTTCATTTCCCTATGTCATGGCATTATTTTTTCTCTTAAAAAATCCCCTTTTTGTGGATCAGGTGGGCAGAGAACCTCGTTCTGTAGGGGGGTTGTGCAGTGCAGTGATGGAAAATCATGATGATCACTTCCTGGGAGTGTTTAGAGGTGGCTTGCATTCCCGTAAGTTCTTCTGTGATGGAAGATATAAATAGATTTAATATATCTCAACATAGAGGGAAATATATCAATATGGGTGCATCTCCCTGCCTATCCACCAATCTAACTATCGCCCATTGATCTCTCCCTCTCTCCACCAGTCCGTCAATCTGTCCTTCCACCCATCTATTTTTTATCAATCTATCTATTCCTATATGTATCTACTTATCCACACACCCATCCATCCATCCATCCATCCATCCATCCATCCATCCAACTATACCCTTCAGAAGTATCCGTCTGACCATCCATCCGTGCATCTATCCATGAATCCATTTATATATCTATTTATTTATCCACCCGCCCACGTAACCAACCACCCTTCTATCCATCCATCTATGCACCCACCCACTCTTCCACCCACTCATCCACTCATTAACCCACCCATCCACCCATCCACCATCCATCCATCCACCTATCAATTCACCTACACTTCCACCCACCCATTGATCCATTCACCTAGTCAAGTATCCATCAACCCATCCATTCATCTGTCTGTCAGTCTATCCTACTGTATGTGCATCCATCCATCCTGCTATCCATGCAGACCTCCAACCATGCATCCACTCAACCTATCCATTTGGCCATCTATCAAACACCCCTCCATCCATTTGTCCACCTATCAGTACTTCTGCCCAACCATCCATGTATCCTTTCAACAATCCCAACATCCATCCATCCATCCACACATCCACCCAACATCCCACCTATCCATCCAGGCACCCAAACACCCAACCACCCATGCATCCATCCATCCTCCTAACCATCCACACATCCACCCAACAACCCACATATCCATCCATCCACCCTCCTGACCATGTATCCACGCATCCATCCACCCATTCATTCATCCTCCCTTCTTTCCTCCCTTCCATCCATCAATTCTTCCTTCCTTCCATACATCCATCCACCCATCTGTCTGTCCGTCCGTCAGTACTTCCCACCATCAATCCATTCATCCCTCCACCCATTGAACCATCTCTCCATTCTCCTATCCATCCACACATCCACCCAACAACCCACCTTCCCTCCCTTCCATCCATACACCCATCAATCCATCCATCCATCCACCAACTTTCCTTCCATGTACCCACCCATCCACACATCTCCCTGTAAGTCCATCCGTCTGTCCATCCGTCCATCCATCCATCCACCTAACCATCCACTCAACCACCCCAACATCCAACTGTCCACCTACCCGTCCTCCCACCCATCTATCCACCCATCCATTCATCTACATTCCCAACCCCCCTCCCTCCATCCATCCAGCCATGTATCTATCCACCCATCCATCCATCTGTCTGTCAATCTGTCCATCTGTACGTACATCCATCCATCTTCCTATCCATCCAGACTTCCACCCTTCCATCCACCCAACCACCCACCTATCCATTTGTCCAACTTTCCATCCAGCCATCAATAAATCCACCCATCCATCCATCTGTCTGTCCATCAGTACTTTAGTCCATCCACCCATACATCCGTCTACCCATTGAACCATCCTCCCATCCTCCCATTGGCCATCCATCCTTCTTTCCTTCCTGTCTTCCTCCCATCCATCCTACCATCCACTCACTGATCCATCCATCCTTCCTTACTTCGTGCCTTCCATCCAACCATCCATCCATCCATCCATCCATCCTCCCAACCAACTATCCATCCATGTACCCACCCATCCACGCATTCTTCTGTCATTTAATCCAACTGTCCATCTATCAATCCACCAACACATCCATCCATCTGTCTGCCGGTCCGTCCATCAGTATGTTTGTCCATCCATCCATCCAACCAACCATCCATCCATCCATTCATCCACTCCCCCATCCATCCACCTATCCATCCACTCTTCCTTCTTTCCCTCCATCCACCCATCCATCCATCTACCCAGCCAAGTATCCATCCACCCATCCATACATCTGTCCATCCATCAGTCCTTCCGTCCTTCCATCCATCCATCAATCTGTCCGTCTGTCCATCTGTACATCCGTCCACCAATCCTCTTATCCAGTAGACCTCCAACCATCCATCAACACAAGCACCCACTTATCCATTTGTCGACCTATCCACCCAAGTATACATCCACCCACCCACCCATCCATCTGTTTGTCCATCAGTACTTCCCATCCTTCCATCCGTAAACCCATCCAACCATCCATCCATCCTCCCATCCATCCATCCATCCACCCATCCACCCAGCCACCCAGCCATTCATTCACCTACACTCCCAACCCCCATCCATCCATCCACCTAGTCCAGTATCCATCCACTCGTTCAACCATGTCTGTCAGTCTGTCCATCTGTATGTCCATCCATCCATCCTCCTATCCATCCAGAAATCCAACCATCCATCCACCCAAACACCCATCTATCCATTTGACCACCTGCCCACCCAACCATCCATCCACCTGTCTATCCATCAGTACTTCTGTCCATCCACACATCTATCTGTCTGCCAATCCAACCATCCCTCCATCCTCCTATCCATTCACACATCCACCCAACCACCCACATATCCATCCAAACATCCATCCATTGATTCTTGCATACCCATCCTCCCATTCATCCACCCTTCCTTCCTTCTTTCCTTCTGTCCTTCCTTCTTCAATCCATCCATCCATCCTCCGTCCTACCTTTCTACCTTCCTTCCCTCCATCCATTCCAGGTACACACCCATCCATGCATCCACCTGTCAGTTCATCCATCTGTCCATCCGTCCTTCCATCCATAATCCCACCAATCCACTCAACCACCCAAACATCAAGCTGTCCACACATCCATCCATGTATCTGTCTGTTGGTCCATCCATCAGTACATTTGTCCATCCAACCATCCATCCACCCATCCATTTCCCTTCCACCCACCCACTCATCCAATCATCCATCCACCTATGCATCCACTAATCACCCATCCACCAACCCATCCACCTACCCATCCATCAACCTACCCACCCACCCATCCATCCATCCACCCACCCACACATCCAACCACCCACCCACCCATCCACGCACCCATTCATCCACCCATCCATCCACCCACCCATTCATCCATCCATCCAACCATTCATTCATCTACCCATCCTTCCACCCATCCACCCTTTCACCCATGCATCATCCACCTATCCACCTATCCATTCATCCACCCTCCCATCCACCCCCCCCTCCACCCATCCATCTAAAAATTAACACACCCATCCAGCCACCCACCCATCCATCCACACATCCATTCATCCATCCATCTATCCATCCACATATCCATCCACCCACCTACCCACCCACCTGCACAAACACCCATACACCCATGCATCCACCCACCAACCCTGCCCCACATCCATCCACTTATCCATCCATCCATCCATCCATCCACCCACCCAACTATCCTTACATGTACCCACCAACCCATGCTTCTCCCTGTCAGTCCATCATCTGTCCATCTGTCCATCCACCCATCCACCAACCTAGCCACTCAACCACCCAAACATACATCTGTGAACCCATTCTTCAACCCATTCACCCGTCCAAGCATCTGTCTGTCAGTCCATCCATCTGTTCATCCCTCCATCCATCCACCCACCCATCCACTCTACCACCCAAACATCCAACTGTCCACCCAACCATCCACCCACTCATTTATCCACCCATCCATTCACCTACACTCCCCACCCACCCATCCATCCATTCACCTAAACAACTATCCACCCAACCCACCATCCATCTGTCTTTCAGTCTGTCCATCTGGACGTCCATCCATCCGGAGGTCCATCCATCCATCCTCCCATCCACCCCAACAACTCGTGCTTCCATCCACCCAAACACCCACAGAACCACCACCCATCATCCATTCATCCACCCACCCATCCACTCAACCACCCACACATCCATCTGTGAACCCATTCTTCCACCCATCTACCCATCCATCCATCTGTCTGTCAGTCCGTCCATTAGTACATCCATCCATCCATCCATCCATCCATCCATCCATCCATTAAGGCATCCAACAATACAATCATCCATCCATCCATCCAACCACCCATTCATCCCACCACTGACCACCCATGCATCTGTCCACCCATCCATCAACCCATCGACCCACCCACCCACCCAGCCATCCGTCCTTCAAACAATCCCATGATCTGTCCAATCATCCATCCACCCACCTACCCACCCATCCACCCACCCAAACATTCTTCTATCCAACCTCTCACCCATCCGTCTATCCACCCATCCATCCACCAATCTATAAATCCACCCACTCAGCCACTAATCTCCCTACCTCCCTACCCACCAACCTACCTAGCTACCTACCTTCTTTCCTACATTCCTACTTACCTACCTGCTTCCCTTTCTGCTCCCAGAGCTCACAACAGAAACCAATGCCACGTTTATGCCATTTTATTTATTTTTTAAAATAAAAAATAAACATATCGGGGGGATTCCCCAGAAAAATGGAGCAAAAGAAAAATTTTTTTAAAAAAACCTAATTTTCCTGGTTGTTCAGGTTGGGCTGGAGGAAGATGGCGTCTTAATGTAGTGGATGCCAGGATTCCAGGACAAATGACATGCCTAGTGCCCAATACCATTTATTATATTCCACTTATTTAATTTTATTGTATTATTTCACTGGATCTATTTCATTTATTTTTCCACTCAGTTGCCCAATGGGGTAACGTAGTGTAAAGGGCACAGCAGCAAGTTCTTCCAGAATTTCCAGCTGAAGTGACAGCCCGGGAGCCACAGAAACTCAGGCTGGAGAATTCACTCCTTCATTTACCTACATTATGTCATTATTTTTTTCTCTTAAAAAAATCACCTTTTTCTGGGTCAGGCATGCAGAGAACCTCGTTCTGTAGACGAGTTGTGAAGTGCATTGATGGAAAATCATGATGGTCACTTCCTGGGGGTGCTTACAGGTGGCTTGCATTCCAGAATGTTCTTCTGTGATGTCAGATATGAATGGATTTAATATATCTCAAATACAGGGATATATATCAATATCGGTGTGTCTCCCTGCCTGTCCACCTATCTAGCTATCATCTATTTATCTCTCCATCTCTCCATCAATCCGTCCATCTGTACTTCAACCCATCTATCATTTAACAATCTGTCTATACGTATATGGATCTATCCATCCATCCATCCATCCATCTATCCATCCATTAATCCAACTATCCATCCCCCCATGTATCCATCTGACCATCCCTTCGTGCATCTATCCATGAATCCATCCTTCCACCCAACCACCCTTCCATGCATCCATCCATCTGTCTGTCATTCTGTCCATGAGTAGGTCTGTCCGTCCATCCATCCATCCATCCATCCATCCATTCATTACCCATCCAAACATCCATCCATCCTCCTATTCATTTACACAACACCCAACCACCCACTCATCCATCTGTCCATGCATCCATCCATCGACGCATCCACCAATTCAACCATCCACCCATCCACCCATCCACCCATCCATACACACACCCATCTACCCATCCCACCCATCTACTCATCATCCATCCATCCACCCCCCACCTAACCAACAACCCTTTAATCCACCCAGCCATCCATTCAATCACCAAACCATACTCCCAACCATCCATCCTCCCATCCATGAATCCACCCATCCACCCATCCCCGCATTCACCCATCCACCAGTCCATCCATCTGCCCATCCATACATCCATGCATGCAACCATCTATCCATCCATCCTTCTACCCATCTACCCACACATCCATCCGCTCATCCATCCACACATCCACCCACCCCTCCTACCAGCCCACCCATCCACCCATCCACCTACCAATTCATTCACCACCCACCCACACATTCATCCACGTACTGACTCACCCATCTTCCCATCCAATCATCCTTCCACCCATCCATCCATCCACCTATCATTCGTCCACCGCCCACCCATCCATCCACATATCCACACACACACCCAACCAACCATCTACCCATCCACCCACTCATCCAGCCATCCACCAACCCGCCCATCCACCCATTGACCCAACCATCCACCCATCCATCTCTCCAATGATCCATTGCTCAGTCCTCCATTCTTCTGTTTATTTGACTGTATTTCTTTCTATATATCCATCTCTCCTACTACCTACTATACATCAATTTGTGCACCCATCCACTCTTCCTCACATTCATCAATTTGCCTATCCATCCCATCTGTCTGTCTGTCTCTCTGGCTATTTCTCTGTCTGTCTATCCATCTGTCATTGTATTTATCCATAAAAGTATCCAATCATTCACTCACACATCTATCTATGTATGTATCTATCTATCTGTAGTTCTGTCTGTCTATCAATTTAACTACATATCTGTGCTTGTGTAGGTCTGTGTGTCTGTCTATTCCTCTCTCTCTCTTTCTCTCTCTCCATGTAGCCCTCTATCTATCCCTCAATTCATCCATCCATCCATCCAACCACACAACCGTCCATCTACCCACCCAGCCATCCATCAATCCATACTTCCACCAATCCTACTATTTGTTCATCCCTCCATCCACCCACCCATTCATCCATTCATCCATTCATTCCCCCCTCCATCCATCCATCTACCCACCCAGCCACCCACACATCCACCCACTCACAAACCCATCTATGCTCCGACCCGTACACCTATTCACCTACCCATCCATTCATCTACCCACCCATCTATCCACCCACCCATTCAACTATTCATCCGTTGTTCCCGCCCCATCCATCCATCCATCCATCCACCAATCTCCCTACCTCCTACCCACCAACCTACCATGCTACCTACCTTCCTTCCTACCTCCCTACTTACCTACCTGCTTCCTTTCCTCTCCCAGAGCTCACAGCATAAACCCATGCCACGTTAATGCCATTTTATTTATTTATAAAATAATGAAAAATAAACATCTGTGGGGATTCCCCAGAAAAATTGTAGGAGCAAGAAAGAAAAAATAAGAAACCCCTCATTTTCCTGGGTGGCCAGAATGGGCCGGAGGAAGATGGCGTCTTAATGAGGTGGACGCCAGGATTCCAGGCCAGATGACTGCCTACTGCCTAGAGCTCAATACCATTTATTTTATTTTCTTTTATTATTCCACTTGATGCATTACATTTACTTTTCCACTCGATTGCCCAATGAGATAACGTCTGTCTGTCAGTCTGTCTACTGTCTTTCTGGCCCTCCTTCTTTCTGTCTCTCTATCAGCATGTTTGTCTGTCTATCTATCTGTCTGTCTATCTATCTGTCTGTCTATCTGTCTATCTATCTATCTATCTATCTATCTATCTATCTATCTATCTATCTAACTATCTATCTGTGCTTGTGTAGGTCTGTCTGTCTGCCTCTATCTCTATCCATGTAGCCCTCTATCCATCAATTCATCCACCCATCCAACTACACAACTGTCCATCTACCCACAAACCCATCCATCAATCCATCCTTGTACAAATCTCACCATCCCACCCATCCACCCATCCATCCATCCATTCTTCATTTCATCCCTCCATAAATCCATCCATCCTCCCAACTACCCAACAATCTACCCATCTGTTGGGGTCCATCTTCCCCCCTAGATGGAAGGGGCCTGAGGCACCTCCCCCAGCTGGGGAATGCGGCCTTTCCATCCTCTATACATTGGAATCCGGGCAAACCGGTCGGGTAGAGAGACCCCCGACTTAGCTGGCAGCCAGCCTGGCGCCTACCAGCCCCGCCCTGGTTTGGCGCGCTCAGAGTGACGTAGCCCCTTGGAGGTCAAGTGACCAGCCCCTTGGAGGTCACCTGACAGCTCGTGGCCTATGGGGATCCTGGCCAACCCCCTTTCCCCTGATCATCTACCCTTGCCCCTCTCTCAATAAAGTTAGTTCGCTCTCAGAAGCTGACTCCGTGGTCTATGTCCGGGAGTAGGATAGCGGTCACATTGCCACGCGGGTCGCGCGCCCGCCAGGACGGAGACATCCCCACGTCTCACCCCGAAAAACCTGCAGGCCGAGGGTTGGGGGAGAAGGCGATGCGAGGATAATAAGAGAGAAAATAAGCATTTGAGCCGGAGCAGAGAAAGCAGTCCCCACAGAGTGGCGCCCCACGTGGGTTGCACGAATCCACGCAAGAAAGCCCGGCTCCCGACCGGCCCTGACGGAAACAGGTTGGAAATCCTGAGACGCGCGATCCTCCCACCCCAGGTAAGAGGATGGGACAAGTCCAGAGTCGGCGAAACAATTCGCCCCTTAAGATCCTAAAGTTCACCCTCCAAAATGCGGGGATTAATATCTCAGAGCCCTGCACCATACAAATTTGGGAGGAATTGACCCACAGGGTCCCGTGGCTAACTGGAGCCAACCCACTCTCATGGGAAACTTGGGACCAACTAGAGCGGGATTTAACACCACAATGGGGAAAACTCCCACTGGGAGACATTAAGACTCTCAAGGCTTGCCTCTCTTGGGACCCGGGCGGGAAGTCCCTGGATTCAGGAGAAGGAAGCTGGAGGGAATTTTGATCTGGAGCGGGCCCCATGCCCTACTCCGCGAGAAGCCCTGGGACGAAAGCTCGTTCGGCACCCAGGAATCCAAAGCCGCGGCTGGCAGGAGATGAGCAGAGCAGCCGCATGCTTGCTACCCCTCCCCCATGTGAGGCTCAGCTTGACTCTATACATATGCAGATTTCGGCAGCCCTGAGCTGCCGCTTTTCCGCGGCAGTGGCGGCGGCGGCGCCCCCGCAGCAAAAAGAAAAAAAAAAAAAACTGGCCTGGCCACTTTTAAATTCAGAGGCCTTGAAACTACAGATTTTCATGAGTCCAGGAGGATGGTTCTTGAGAGAGGCGGGCAAACGCGCCCTGGGAAAAATATTAACTATACAGCCTGACTTTTAGATTCCCCACCAACCAAGGCAATAAACAGCCTAAAGCCCCTTGCTGGGCAGTCCCTATTGCCAGAGACAGTAATCATGATATTTGGAAAAAAGTTCCGATTCTTAATTAATACAGGAGCAGATCGGACTATATGCATTTAATTGGACAACATTATTATTGGATCAGCAGACGCCCATGTGCTAGATTTGGCCTATAGCAAGGCCCAAACACTCCTTCAAAGAGGAGGGCTGCATATAGCCAGTGACAAGGTTCAGAAAGTATACCCCTTCAAGATCTTGGGGGCAGAGCTTAAACTAGACTCTGTATGCCCACTTAAGCCCCAGTTATCCTTCCAGGCAACTTATACTCTGGTGGAGATGCAAAGACTGTTAGGTGAAATTAATTGGCTAAGATCCTGGCTTCAACTGCCTACAGAGGAGTTACTACCGCTCCATGACTCTTTGAAGGGCAAGGCACCCACTGATGTTATTACAATAACTCCATCACTCCAAACAGCCTTCCAGAAAATCCAATTGGCCTTAAATAAGGCACAGCTGGCACGCTACAAGCCTAAGTGCCCACTTTGCCTTTGGATCCTCCCCGGATCCGAACTTTCTTCAGCTGCAATTACGCAATCAGGTGAGCCCCTTCAGTGGGTGCACGCATCAGTGGGAGGAGCTCCCAGAGTTTTTTCCCAGATGGACCAGCTAGCTGACTTGGTAATTAAGGGCAGGGATACTTCCCTGAGACATTATGGAAGAGATCCTGACGTGCTAACTATTCCCTACCGGTTGTCAGATTTTGAATGGGTCAGGAGAAATAATTCACGTGTGTCTAGTGCCCTGGAGGGCTTTATGGGTAAGATAGATTGCCACTATGGCACTTCAAGATGGGTGACCTCATTTTCCAGGCTACAATGGACACCCCCTGTGCTTTTCTCTACCAAGCCTCTTGTCAAGGCTGCCAATGTCTTTACAGATGGTGGGCGAGCCGGCTCTGCCGTAGTGGTGCGCTCCGCCTCGCCCCCTGCCGGTGGGAAAGATAACACCCATTACTTTGAAGCCGTCACTGGCTCTGCACAGTTTAAAGAGCTGTACGCAGTCGCCTTGGCACTGACCCATGTTAAACAGCCAATGAACTTGTTCTCTGATAGTCTATATGTGGTTAATTTGCTACCCAACCTAGTGTGTTCACATATCAAGTTGGATGGAAACCCAATCACTCCTCTGATGATCCAAGTCAGGTCTCTGTTAAAAGAGCGGAGTGAGCCTATTTTTTTACAGCACCTTCGTGGACACCAAGGACTGCCTGGGGACCTGGCACAAGGTAATCGTAGGGCTGACCAGCTGGCCACTGATGGAACCATTATAGCTCTGGCCATTGTACAACCTCAAAACCTCCAAATGGCCAAAGGGCTTCATGAGCGTACTCACTTAAATTGGAGAGGGTTACATCAGAGATTTCCTTCAATTCCTATAAGAGACTTAAAAAAGATTATAAGGACTTGCAAATCATGTATGCCTTTCGTGCAAGTCCCTCCTTTGCAATCTCCAGGTGTAAATTCAAGAGGTTTAAGACCCAACTTAATTTGGCAGACTGATGTGACCCATTACGCCCCCTTTGGAAGGCTAAAATATATATTTATGTCCATTGACACCTGCTCTGGTGCATGTTGGGCCTCTCTGCATACCGGTGAAAGAGCACGGCATGCTGAAAGCCACTTCTTACAATGTTTTGCTATCCTAGGACTGCCTTTACAGGTTAAAACAGATAATGGACCTTGTTTCACCAGTAAGCCTTTACAGGCATTTTTCCAAATGTGGAATATTAAACATACCACTGGAATACCTTATAACCCAAAGGGTCAAGCCATAATTGAGAGGCATAATAGGACCCTGAAGGATCAATTATTAAAACAAAAAGGGGGGGGAAGCCCCCAGGACCAGCTGAGGACAGCGATGTTTACATTGAATATTTTAAATTTCTCTAAGGACCAACCTCTGTCGGCTTTCCAGAGACACTGGTCAAGCCAAACACCCTACTTAAAAGTGGAGGCCCGGTGGAAGGATTCTCTGACAGGGGCGTGGCGTGGACCCGACCCAATTATCAGCGCAGGAAGGGGATTCGCCTGCGTCTTCCCTACTGGGGAACCGAATCCAATCTGGATACCAGCTAGAGATGTAAAATATTGTCCAACAGAATGACCACCCAAGGGCACCTGTCCTTGAGGGATGTCTCCCCTTGTTTCCTCTCAGGAAAGCAAAGACCGAGGTGGAATTTTCTAAGGAGAAACGGGAAAGCCTGCCTGCACCAGCGATGGACCTGGACCCAGTGTCGGCCCTGTTTCTTCCCTGGACCCTGCCTGACGCCCTTTGAGTAACGTTTGCTGTGGCAGCGTGGCCCACAGCCTTGCACAAGGACCAAAGGGAAATTTTGCACGGTTGTCCCTCTCTTTCGCTCCCCCCTTTGCTGCTTATCTTAGGGGTCCCCATTGGAGGGAAATAGGAGCTAAAGGACTTGGACACTTTAATGTTTTATTATAAATGTTTATAATAAGTAAGGTATTGGCACCTTGCTGTAATGTTTACTGTGAAGTGTTTACTAACCTCAGTTGTTAAGTTACCAGCATCCTGGCTGCCACATCACCAGGACCTGAACCTGCCCCTCTACCTCACCATCGAGGGAAGGAAGAGCCATCTGCGCTGCCTTGAGCGACACCAGACTGGACCAGAATTCCTGCTTTCCGTGGACTGACCCCGATAAGAGACCCTCCATTGCCTTGTGCCTTGTTGTAATTACTCATGTGTTACAATTGCTCATGTGTTACTGTTGCTCATGTTTGCATTTGCCTTGTATTACGATTGCTTATGCTCATGTCTGCTTTATGCTCCCATTTACCTTATGTTTACATTGAGTCTCTTGTTGTAAGCGATGGGCCAGAGCTGTCTAGGTACCAAGTGGCCTTTAGCCTTTTAACCATATAAGAACCCCAAGAGGCTCGTCACTCAAACCCTAGGACCGGCTGCTCAGTAAGGTCCGCCGGCACCGGAAAAAATTATCAGGCTCTCTTTCGAGTGCCAATCCCACTCTCCCCAAGGCCTCTCATCGGGCCCGCCAGCCCGGCAGGAAGGTCAGCCTGAAGAGCTAGGGCGTTAGCCCAAGACGGGTAAGACTCCCCTTGGGGGGGGGCAACCTAAGACATGGCGCGCTCTCGAGTAGGGCGCCTCCTGCTGTTTGAAAAAAAAATATATAAAAGAGGCAGATGTTGGGGTCCATCTTCCCCCCTAGATGGAAGGGGCCTGAGGCACCTCCCCCAGCTGGGGAATGCGGCCTTTCCATCCTCTATACATTGGAATCCGGGCAAACCGGTCGGGTAGAGAGACCCCCGACTTAGCTGGCAGCCAGCCTGGCGCCTACCAGCCCCGCCCTGGTTTGGCGCGCTCAGAGTGACGTAGCCCCTTGGAGGTCAAGTGACCAGCCCCTTGGAGGTCACCTGACAGCTCGTGGCCTATGGGGATCCTGGCCAACCCCCTTTCCCCTGATCATCTACCCTTGCCCCTCTCTCAATAAAGTTAGTTCGCTCTCAGAAGCTGACTCCGTGGTCTATGTCCGGGAGTAGGATAGCGGTCACATTGCCACGCGGGTCGCGCGCCCGCCAGGACGGAGACATCCCCACGTCTCACCCCGAAAAACCTGCAGGCCGAGGGTTGGGGGAGAAGGCGATGCGAGGATAATAAGAGAGAAAATAAGCATTTGAGCCGGAGCAGAGAAAGCAGTCCCCACACCCATCCACCCTCTAACCAATCCATCTATCCACCCATCCACCCAGCCAACTACCAATCCATCCACCCAACCACTGACCCACCCATCCACCCACCTGAACCATCCACCCATCCACCCTTCCATTCACCCATCCATCCACCCACCCATCTGTTGGGAACAGCTGTGCCTTTAAGAGGCCACAGCTGGCTTTAGCCTGTCCCCTCCCCTTCCGCCTGTAACAGGAAAAGAAGCCCCTACCCCTGGGTGGTGAACACATGCGTGCCATCATGGCGGGGACTTCTACAGACACCCAATTCTTCGGGGGCTGTAATCCTCGACCACAGAGGAATTTTCATGACATCATCTGATGGGCATCCCAGTCAGCCAATCAGTCAGTCACCCCAAGTCCTTCCCCTTCCACCTTTGTCATTGTAATAAATTCTTCTGCCTGCCCTCTGCTTGGCTGAGGCGCATGGACCATCGAATTGTCTCCCCGATGTCTCTCTCTCTGCCACCGTTCCACACGTAAGGGGACCAGAGAGGGGGGCCTCGGCATTTCTCCTCAACTTAGCTCAATCCATTAGAACATGCTTTGCCTTCTGCTGGCAGAGGAACAAAGCCGAGTCTTCTTTCTTAGAATTCAAGCATCTCCCATGGAGAAGTGGGGAGAGACCCAGACAAACATCCATCCACCCACCCATCCAACCATCCACCCACCCCCACATCCACCCACCCATACACCCATCATCCACCCATCCACTCATCCCCCCACTTTATCTACCCATTGATCCAAATATCCACCCAGCCACTCATCCATACACCTGTCCACCCACCCTTCCATCCACAAATCCATCCACCCGCCATCCACCAATCTCCCTACCTCTCTACCCACCAACCTACCTAGCTACCTACCTTCCTTCCTTCCTTCCTAGCTACCTACCTACCTACCTGCGTCCCCTTCTGCACCCAGAGCACACAGCAGAAACCAATGCCACGTTTATACCATTTTATTTATTTATAAAATAATAAAAAACTAAACACCTGTGGGGATTCCCCAGAAAAATGGTACCAGCAAAAACGAAAAAATAAGAAACCCCTCATTTTCCTGGTTGTCCAGGATGGGCCATAGGAAGATAACGTCTTAATGAGGTGGATGCCAGGTTTCCAGGCCAGATGACCTGCCTAGCCCCGATCCCATTTATTTTATTACATTTATTTTATTTTATTGTATTATTCCACTTGATCTCTTTCAGTTACTTTTCCACTCGGTTGTCCACTCGGTTGGGTAACAGCGTAAAGGGCACAGCAGCAAGTTCTTCCAGAATTTCTAGCTGAAGTGACAGGCCTGGAGCCCCCGGGGCCTCAGCCTGAAGAATTCACTCCTTCGATTCCCTATGATATGACGTTCATTTTTTTCTTTAAAAAATCCCCTTTTTTAGGTCGGGCGGGCAGAGAACCTCCTTCCTTGGCCAGGAGATGCAGAGTAGTGATGGAAAATCATGATGGTCACTTCCTAGGGGGTTTAAAGGTGGCTTGCATTCCAGTATGTTCTACTGTGGTGTAGGATATCAATGGATTTAACATATCTCAAAATAGAGGAAAATATATCAATATCTGTGTATCTCCCGGCCTGTCTACCTATCTAGCTATCGTCTATTTATCTCTCCATCTCTCCATCCATCCATCTGTCCATCTGTCCTTCCACCCATCTATCTTTTCTCCAACTTTCTGTACTTACATGGATCTACCTTTCCATCCATCCATCCATCCATCCATCCAACTATACACCCGCAGATGTGTCCATGTGACCATCCATCCGTGAATCTCTCCATGAATCAATTTATCTATCTATGTATGTATTTATCCACCCACCAACCTACCCAACCACCCTTCCATCCATCCATCGATGCACCCACCCACCCTTCCACCCATTCATCCACCGACCCATCCAACTACCCATTCACCCAGCCAACCATCCAACCATCCACACATCCATCCATCTACCCACCCACCCATCCATCCACCCATCCACCCATCCATCCTCCCATCCATCCACCCACCTATCCGTTCACCTACACTACCACTCACCCATTCATCCATCCACCTAGTCAAGTCTCCATCAACCCATCCATTCATCTGTCTGTCAGTCTATCCTACTGTATGTGTATCCGTCCATCCTCCTATCCATGCACACCTCCAAACATGCATCCACCCAACTACCCACCTATCCATTGGGCCATCTGCCCACCAACCAACCATCATTTGTACACCCATCAGTACTTCTCTACAACCATCCATGTATTCTTTCACCAATCCCACCATCCATCCATCCATCCATCCACACATTCACCCAACATCCCACCTATCCATCCATGCACCCAAACACCCAACCACCCATGCATCCATACTTTCTCTTAACCATTCACACATCCAACCAACAACCCACATATCCATCCATCCACCCACCCGACCATGTATCCACGCATCCATCCACCCATTCATCCATCCTCCCTTCTTTCCTCCCTTCCATCCATTTATTCTTCCTTCCTTCCGACCATCCACCCATCCGTCCATCCACCCACCCAACTATCCTTCCATGTACGCACCCATCCACGCATCTCCCTGTCAGTCCATCTGTCTGTCCATCTGTCCATCCATCCATCCACCCAACCATCCACTCAACCACACAAACATCCAAATGTCCACCCACCCTTCCTCCCACCCATCTATCCACCCATCCATTCACCTACACTCGAACCCACCCCTCCATGTATCCATCCATCCATCCATCCATCTGTCTATCTGTCCATCTGTACGTACATCCATCCATCTTCCTGTCCATCCAAACCTCCAACCATCCCTCCACCCAACCAGCCACCTATCCATTTGTCGAACTTTCCATCCAGCCATCAATAAATCAACCCATTCATCCAAGTGTCTGTCCATCAGTACCTTAGTCCATCCACCCGAACATCCTTCCACCCATTGAAACATCCTCCCATCCATCCATCCATCCTGCCTGCCTTCCTCCCATCCATTCTACCATCCATTCACTGATCCAAGCATACTTCCTTCCTTCCTGCCTTCCTTCCTTCCTTCCATCCATCCATCCTCCCAACCAACTATCCATCCATGTACCCACCAATTAATACATCCTTCTGTCAGTCGATTCAACTGTCCTTCCATCCATCCATCCATCCATCCATCCGTCAGTCTGTCCATCTGTACATCCGTCCATCAATCCTCTTATCCAGTAGACCTCCAAACATCCATCAACACAAGCACCCACCTATACATTTGTTGATGTATCCACCCAGGTATCCATCCACCCACCCACCCATCCATCTGTGTGTCCATAAGTACTTCCATCCATCCATCCCTAAAGCCATCCAACCATCCATCTATCCACCCATTCACCCATCCACCCATCTACCCACCCATTCATGCACCATCCAACCCCCATCTATCCACCCACCTAGTCAAGTATCCATCCACCCATCCATCCATCTGTCTGTCACTCTATCCATCAATATGTCCATCCATCCATCCTCCTATCCTTGCAGACCTCCAACCATTCATCCTATCCATTTGACCACCTACACACCCACCCATTCATCCATCTGTCCATTCATCAGTACTTCTGTCCATTCATCCATGAATTTGTCCACCAATCCAACCATCCATCCATCCTCCTATCAATTCACTCATCCACCCAACCTCCCACCTATCCATCCAAACATCCATCGATTCTCGCATATCCATCCTCCCATTCATCCACCCTTCCTTCCTTCTTTCCTTCTGTCCTTCCTTCCTTCAGTCCATCCACCCATCCTTCCATCCACTCACCCAACTATCCATCCATGTACACACCAATCCATGCATCCATCTCTCAGTCCATCCATCTGTCCATCCATCCATCCATCCATAAACCCACCGATCCACTCAACCACCCAAACATCAAGCTGTCCACACATCCATCCACTGATCCACCCATCCATGTATCTGTCTGTTGGTCCATCCATCAGTACATTTGTCCATCCATCCATCCATCCAACCATCCATCCACCCACCCATCCATTTCCCTTCCACACATCCACCCATCCATCCATCCACCCACCTATTCATCCACTAATTCACCCATCCACACACCCACCCACAAACCCACCCACCCACCCATCCATCAACCAAACCACCCACCCAACCATCCATCCACCCATCCACCCACCCACCCACCCATTCATCCACCCAACTATGCACCCATCCATCCATCCATTCATCCATCTACCCATCCACCACCCATCCACCCATTCACCCATGCACCATCCACCCATCAACCCATCCAGCCACACACCCACCCATCCACACATCCACACATCCATCCATCCATCCATCCATCTATCCATCCATCCATCTATCCATCACATATCCATCCACCCACCTACCCACCCACCTACACAAAGAGACATACACACATGCACACACCCACAAACCCAGCCCACATCCATCCAACCATCCATCCACCCATCCATGAATCTATCCACTCAACCACCCAAACATCCATCTGTGAACCCATTCTTCCACCCATCCGTGAATCTGTCTGTCAGTCTATCCATCTATACATCCATCCATTTTCCACCCACCCATCCATTCACCTATACTCCCACCCACTCATCCATCCATTCACCTAGACAACTATCCATCCACCCCTCCATCCATATGGATGGACCTTCCATCCATCCTCCTATCCATCCAACAATTCATCCTTCCTTCCTTCCATCCACAGAAACCCCCACAGACCCACCACCCATCCATCCATTCATCCACCCACCAATCCACTCAACCACCCAAACATCCAACTGTGAACCCATACTTCCATTCATCTACCCATCCATCCAACCGTCTGTCTGTCCATCCATTAGTACAACCGTCCATCCATCCATCCATCCAGGCATCCAAGCATCCATTCATCCAACAATACAACCATCCATCCATCCATCCAACCACCCATTTTTTTTTTGCCAGTCCTGGGTTTGGACTCAGGGCCTGAGCGCTGTTCCTGGCTTTTTTTTTTTTTTTTGGCCAGTCCTGGGCCTTGGACTCAGGGCCTGAGCACTGTCCCTGGCTTCTTCCCGCTCAAGGCTAGCACTGTGCCACTTGAGCCACAGCGCTGCTTCTGGCCATTTTCTGTATATGTGGTGCTGGGGAATCGAACCTAGGGCCTCGCGTATCCGAGGCAGGCAATCTTGCCACTAGGCTATATCCCCAGCCACCCTGGCTTCTTTTTGCTCAAGGCTAGCACTCTGCCACTTGAGCCACAGTGCCACTTCTGGCCATTTTCTATATATGTGGTGCTGGGGAATCGAACCCGGGGCTTCATGTATATGAGACAAGCGCTCTTGCCACTAGGCCATATTCCCAGCCCCCAGGATTCCGTCTTTCAAACAATCTCTCCATATGTCCAATCATCCATCCACCCACCTAACCAGTCATCCACCCATCCACCCACCCACGCATTCTTCTATCCACCATCTCACCCATCCATCTATCTACCCATCCATCCACCAATCTATAAATCCACCCACCCAGCCACTAATCTTCCTACCTCCATACCCACCAACCTACCTAGCTACCTACCTTCCTTCCTACCTCCCTACTTACCTACCTGCCTCCCCTTTTGCTCCCAGAGCTCACAGCAGAAACCAATGCCACATTTATGCTATTTTATTTCTATATAAAGTAATAAAAAATAAACATTTGGGAGGATTCCCCACAAAAATGGAGCAAAAGATAAAATAAAATATCCCTCCTTTTCCTGGTTGTCCAGATTGGTCCAGAGGAAGATGGCATCTTAATGAGCTGGACGCCAAGATTTCAGGCCAGATGACCTGCTTAGCACCCGATACCATTTATTTAATTCCATTTATTTTATTTTATTATTCCACTTGATCTATATCATTTACTTTTCCACACGGTTGCCCAATGGGGTAACACAGCATAAAGGGCAGAGAAGCAAGGCCTTCCAGAATTTTCCAGCTGGAGTGACAGACTGGGAGTCACCAGGGCCTCAGCTTGGAGAATTCACTCCTTCATTTCCCTTTGTCATGGCACTGACTTGTCTCATTAAAAAACCCTTTTTTGTGGGTCAGGCGGGCAGAGAATCTCGTTCCATAGCGGGGTTGTGCAGTGTAGTGGTCGAAAATCATGATGGTCACTTCCTGGGGGTGTTTAGAGGGGGCTTGCATTCCAGTATGTTCTTCTGTGATGTAGGATATCAATAGATTTAAGATATCTCAAAATAGAGAGAAATATATCAATATAGGTGTATCTCCCTGCCTATACACCTATCTAGCTATCTTCTATTTATCTCTAGCTATCCATCCATCATTCTATCTGTCCTTCCACTCATCCATATATTATCCATATATCTATCCCTATATGGAATCTACCTATCCATCCATCCAACTAATTATCCAACCACCATGTGTCCACCTGACCATCCTTCCGTGCATCTATGCATGTATCAATTTATCTATGTATGTATTTATCTACCTACCCACCAACCCAACCGCCCAACCATACATCCACTCACTCATCCATCCATCTTCCCATCCTTCTATCCTACCATCCAGCTATCCACCCTTCCTTCTTTCTATGCATCCATCCATCCAGCAAAGTATCCATCCACCCAACCAGCCACGTATCCAAACAGACCTCCAACCATCCACCCAACCACCCACCTACCCATTTGTCCACCTATCCACCCATCCATCAATCCACTTACTCATCCATCTGTCTGTCCATCCATCAATACTACCATCCATCCAACCAACCATCCATCCATATTTATATCCATCCACATATCCACCCAACCACCTACCTATCCATCCAACGACCCATCCATCCATCCACCCACCCATCCATCCAACCACCCAAACACCAATCCATCACAGACCTACCCAACTATCCATTCATCCATCCATCCATCCACCCATCCATCCATCCACCCATCCATTCACCCATCCACCCACCCATCCACCCACCCATCCACCTATCCATCCTCCAATCCAACCACCCATCCACCTAGCCATCGACCCATCCATCTACCCATCCACCCATACACCTATCCACACATCCATATATCCATCCAACCACACAAGCGTCCATCTACCCACCCACCATCCATCAATCCACCCTTCGACCTATCCCACCATTGATCCATCCATCCATCTACCCACCGCATCACCCATCCATCCATCCACCCACCCACCCACCCATTCATCCACCCACCCACCCACCCTTCATCCATCCATCCATCCATCCACCCATCCATCGATCCAACCTTACATCCATCCACCCATCCACCCACCCATCCACCCACCAATCCACCCACCCATCAATCCATCCATCCATCCACCCACCCATCCCCAATCTCCCTACCTCCCTACCCACCAACTTACCTAGCTACCTACCTTCCTTTCTACCTCCCTACTTACCTACCTGCTTCCCCTTCCACTCTCAGAGCTCACAGCAGAAGCCAATGCCATGTTTTTTCTTTTTTATTTACTCTTAAAATAATTAAAAAAAAAGTCTGTGGAGATTCCCCAGAAAATTGGAGCAGAAGAAAAAATTAAAAAATCCCTCATTTTCCTAGTTGTACAGGATGGGCTGGAGCAAGATGGCATCACAATGAGTTGGACGCCAGGATTCCAGGCCAGCTGACCTACCTAGCGCCCGATACCATTTATTTTATTCCATTCATTTCATTTCATTTTATCATTCCACTTGATCTCTTTCACTTATTTTTCACTCGGTTGCCCAATAGCGTAACGTAGTGTACAGGACACAGCAGCAAGGCTTTCCAGAATGTTCCAGGTGAAGAGGCAGGCCAGGAGCCACCAAGGCCTCAGCGTGGAAAATTCACTCCTTCATTTCCCCATGTCATGACATTATTTTTTTCTCTTAAAGAAATACTATTTTTGTGGGTCGAGGGGGCAGAGAACATTCCATAGCCGGGTTTTATAGTGTAGTGATGGAAAATCATGATGGTCACTTCTTGGGGGTGTTTAGAGGTGGCTTGCGTTCCGGTATGTTCTTCTGTGATGTAGGGTATTAATAGATTGAATATATCTCAAAATAGAGGGAAATGTATCAGTACCAGTGTATCTCCCTGCCCGTCCATCTATTTATATCTCCCTCTCTCCACCCATCCGTACATCTGTCCTTCCACCCATCTATCATTTATCCATCTATCTATATGTATATGGATCTACCTATCCATCAATCGATCCATCCGTCTGTCTGTCTATGAGTATGTCCGTCCATCCATCCATCCATCCATCCATCCATTCATCACCCACACAAACATCCATCTATCTTCCTATCATCTACACAACCACCCAAACAATCGCCCACCTATTTGTCCATGCATCCATCCATCGACCCATCCACCCATTTAACCATCCACCCATCATCCACCCATCCACCTACCCACCCATTCATACACCCACCCATCTACTCATCCACCCATCCACCCATCAATACATCCACCCATCTATCCATCCACCCAAACACCCATCCAACCACCCATCCACTCACCCACCAAACCAACAACTCTTTAATCCACCCAGCCATCCATCCACTTACCCATCCATACTCCCAACCATCCATCCTCCCATCCATGAATCCACCCATCCATCCATCCACGCTTTCACCCATCCACCAATCCATCCATCCGTCCACCCACGCATCTGTTCATGCAAGCATCTATCCATCCATCCTTCCACTCATGTACCCACACATCCATCTGCTCACCCACCCACACATCCATCCATCAACCTACCAGCCCACCCATCCACACATCCACCTACCAATTTATTCACTACCCACGCACCCACACACGCACCCACCCACCCATCCACCTATGCACCCACCCATCCATCCATGTACCCACCCACCCATCTTCCCATCAATCACCCCTCCACCCATCCATCCAGACACCTACCAATTTGTCCACCGTCCACCCATTCATCCACACATCCAACCACCCACACACCCACCCACCAAACTACCCATCCACCCACCCATCCAGCCATCCACCCATTGACACAACCATCCACCCATCCTTCTCTCCAACGATTCATTGGTCAGTACTCCATCCCTCTGTTTATTTGACTGTATTTCTGTCTATATATCCATCTATCCCACTATCTACTATACAACAATTTGTCCACCCATCCACTCTTTCTCTCATTCATCAATTTGCCTATCTACCCATCCATCTGTCTGTCTGTCTGTCTGTCTGGCTATTTCTCTGTATCTATCCATTGATCACTCTATTTATCCATAAAAGTATCCACCCATTCACTCACTCATCTATCTATGTATCTATCTATCTGTAGTTCTGTCTGTCTATCTATCAATTTATCTACACAACTGTGCTTGTGGAGGTCTGTGTGTCTGTCTGTCCATCTCTCTCTCTCTCTCCATGTATCCTTCTATCTATCCCTCAAGTCATCCATCCATCCAACCACACAACCTTCCATCTATCCAACCAGCCATCCAACAATCCATCCTTCCACCAATCCTACCATCTTCCCATTCATCCATCCTCCCACCCATTCATCCATCTAGACATCCTTCCGTCCATTCATCCAACAATGCAACCATCCATGCATCCATCCATCCAACCACCCATTCATCCCCCACAGACCCACCCAAGCATCTGTCCACCCATCCATCCACCCATCCATCCATCCACCCATCCACCCACCCACCCACCTACCCATCCACCAATCCACCCATGCACCCATCCACACATCAATGCATCCATCCATCCATCCAACCACACAACCATCCATCTAACCACCCATCCATGCACCGATCCACCCATTCACCCAACCATCCACCCATCCACCCACCCACCCACCTATCCTTTCATCCATCCATTCATCCACCCTTCCATCCATCCACCCATCCACACACCCATCCACCCACCTGTCCACCCACCCATCCATCCATCCATCCATCCACCTATCCCCAATCTCCCTACCTCCCTACCCACCAACTTACCAGCTACCTACCTTCCTTCCTACCTCACTACTTACCTACCTGCTTCCACTTCTGCTCCCAGACCTCACAGCAGAAACCAATGCCTCGTTATTTATTTATAAAGTAATAAAAAATAAACATCTGTGGGGATTCCTCAGAAACATGGAACCAAAGAAAAAGTAAAAAAATCCCTCATTTTCCTGGTTGTCCAGGTTGGGATGGAGGAAGATGGCGTCTTAATGACGTGGACGCCAGGATTCCAGGCCAGATGACCTGCCTAGTGCTTGATACCATTTGTTTTATTCCATTTATTTTATTTTATTTTATTTTATTATTTCACTTGAACTATTTCATTTACCTTTCAACTCGGTTGCCCAATGGGGTAACGTAGCGTAAAGGGCAGAGCAGCAAGGCCTTCCAGAATTTTCCACCTGAAGTGACAGGCCAGGAGCCACCTGGGCCTCGACGTCGAGAATTCACTACTTCATTTCCCTATGTCATGGCATTATTTTTTTCTCCAAAACTGCCCTTTTTGTGAGTCTCAAATACAGGGAAATATATCAATATAGGTGTATCTCCCTGCCTGTCAACCTGTCTAGCTATCATCTATTTACCTCTCTCTCCTCCATCCATCCATTGGTCCATCTGTCCTTCCACCCATTTATTATTTACCCATCTATCTATACCTATATGGATCTACCTATCTATCAACTTATCCATCCATCTAATTATACAATCCCCCATATACCCATCTGAACATCCATCCTTGCATCTATCCTTCTATTCATTTATCTATCTATGTGTGTATTTATTCACCCGCCAACCTACCCAACCACACTTCCATGCACCCATCCACCCAACCATCCATCCATCCATCCACCCAAACTCCCACCCTCCCATCCATCCATCCATCCACCCACCCACCCACCCACCCAACTATCCTTCCATATACCCACCCATCCACGCATCTCCCTGTCAGTCTATCTATCTATCTATCTATCTATCTATCTATCTATCTATCTATCTATCTATCTAAATATCTGTGCTTGTGGAGCTCTGTCTGTCTGTCTTTCTGTCTGTCAATCTCTCTCTCTATCCATGTAGCCCTCTGTCTAGCCATCAATCCATCCATCCATCCAACCACAAAACTTTCCATCTACCCATCCACCCATCCACCCAACCAGCCATCCACCCACCCATTCTTCCATCTGCCTATCCATCCATTCGTCTTTCTATCCATCTGTCTATCTGTCTGTTTGTCTATTTCATTCTCTGGCTATCCATCCATCACTCTAACTATCCATCAAACTATCCACACAGCTATCTCTCTCTCTCTCTCTCTCTCTCTCTCTCTCTCTCCTCTCTCTCTCTCTCCTTGTGTCGGTCTGTAAGTCTGTCTATCGGTCTGTTTCTCTCTATCACTATCCATGTAGCCCTCTTCCTATCCATCCATCCATTCTCCCTTCCATCCATCCACCCAACTATCCTTCCATGTACGCACCCATCCACGCATCTCCCTGTCAGTCCATCCATCTGTTCCACCGTCTATCCATCCATCCACCCACCCATCTACTCAACCACCCAAACATCCAACTGTCCACCCACACATCCAACCACCCATCTACCCACCAAACCAATCACCTATACTCCCACCTACCCATCCATCCATCCACCCAACCAAGTATCCATGCACCCATCCATTCATTTGTCAGTCTGTCCAACTGTACATACATCCATACATCCTCCTCTCCATCCTGATCTCCATCCGTCCATTCACCCAACCACTCACCTATCCATTTGTCTACCTATCCATCCAGCCATCAATAAATCCACCCATCCATCCATCTGTCCGTCCATCATTACTTCCGTTCATCCATCCGTCCTCCTATCCATCCAGATCTCCAACCATCCATCCACCTAAACACCCACCTACCCTCTTCTCTAATTATCCACTCAGCTACTCATCCAATCACCTACCCATCCACCTTTTCGTCCATCAGTACTTCCTTCAATCCATCCATCCATCCATCCATCATCCATCCATCCATCCAGCCAGCCAGCCATTCATCCATCCCTCTACCCATCCAACCATCCAGCCAGCCTCATATGCATACACACAACCACACAACCTCCTACCTATCCATCCAACTATCCATCCCTTGTCCCATATCCATCCTCCCATCCATCTACCCTTCCTTCCATCGATCCATCCATGCATCCTTCCTTCTATCCATCAACCTACACAACTAATCTTCCATGTATCCACCCATCCTCACATCGGTCTGTCAGTCCATCCAACTGTCCATCTGTAGATCTATCCATCCACCCACATATCCATCCATCTGCCTGTCGGTCAGTCCATCAGTAGGTCTGTCCATCTATTCATCCACACATGCAACTATCCATCCACCCATGTATCCATCTGACCATCCATCTGTGTTTCTATCCAGGTATCCATTTATCTATTTATGTATGTATTTATAGACCCACCCACCTACCCAACCACCCTTCCATCCATCCATCCATCCTCCCATCCATCCATCCATCCATCCATCCATCCATCCATCCTTCCTCCTTTCCATCCATCCATCCATCTCCCCACCCATTCATTCACCTACACTTCCACCCATCCATCATCCATTCACCCAGCCAAGTATCCATTCACCCATCCATCCATCTGTCTTTCAGTCTGTCCATCTGTTTGTCTGTCCGTCCATCTTCCTATCCATCCAGACCTCCAACCATCCATCCACCCAACCACCCACCTATACATTTCCCCCCCATCCAACCAGCCATCCTTCTACCCACCTATCCATCCAACTCTCCATCCATCAGTACTTCCGTCCATCCATCTTTCTATCCTTCCACCCATGCAACCATCCATCTACCCTCCTATCCATTTATGCAACCATCCAGGGGCTGGGAATATGGCCTAATGGCAAGAGTACTAGCCTCATACATACATCCATTCTTCCATCCATCCTCCCATCCATCCACACTTCCTTCCTTCTTTCTTTCCTTCCTTCCTCCCTCCCTCCCGCCCTTAATCCCTCCCTTTCTTCCTTCCTTCTTTCCTTCCTTCCTTCCTTTGTTCCCTCCTTCCATCCATCCATCCACACATCCATCCACCTACCCACCCACACACCCATCCACCTACCCATACATCCATCTACACACCCACACACGAATTCAACTATCCATCCAACCATCCACCCATCAACCCATCCATGCATCTGACTGTAGGTCCGTCCAACAGTTCATGCTTCCATCCATCCATCCATTCATCCACCCATCCAACCATACATCCATCTTCCTTCTATCCACACATCTATATAAACACTGACCTATCCATTCATTTATCTACCCACCCATCCATCCATCCATCCACCCACCCATTCATCCATCCATCCAAGCATTCAACAACCCATCCATCCACCCATTGATCCACCCACCCATCCCTCCATCCACCCATCCATCTGCCCACCCGTCCGTCGGTCAGTCCTCCATCCATCTGTATGTCTATTCGTCTGTCTTTCTATCTATCCATCTAACCCTCTATCTACGTATATATCAATCTTTCCTCACATCCACCCATCTTCCCATCCATCCATTCGTCTATCAGTCTGTCTGTTTTTCTCTGTGTGCCTATCTATCCATCTCTCACTCTATTCATATATCCATCAAACTATCCATCCACTCATCCAACTATCTATGTCTCTAAGTCTCTATGTATGTATGTATGTATGTATGTATGTATGTATGTATGTATGTGTATCTATCTATCTGTCTATCTATCTATCTATCTATCTATCTATCTATCTATCTATCTATCTATCTATCTATCTATCTATCTGACTGTCTGTCTGTCTCCTGGACTGTTTGACTTTCTATCTATCTACCTATCTGTGCTTGTGACAGTCTGTGTGTCTGCCTGTCTGTCTGTCTGACTGTCTCTCTATCCATGTAGCCCTCTATCCATCAATCCTTCCGTCCGATCCACCACAAAACCGCCCATCTACCAACCCACAAATCCATCAATCCATCCTTACACCAATCCCACCATCTGCCCTTCCATCCATCCACCCACCCTCCCATCCATCCATCCACCTACCCATCCTCGTATCCATCCATTTGCCTATCTATCCACTGTCTATATTTCTGGCTATATTTATCTCTCTGTCTATCTGTCCATCTATCACTCTATTTATACATAAAAATATCCACCCACCCACCCATCCATCCATCCATCCATCCATCCATCCATCCATTCATCTATCTATCTATCTGTCTATCTATGCTTGGGTCTGTCTGAGTGTGTGTCTCTTTGTCTGTCTGTGTCATTCTCTACCTATGAAGCACTCTACCTATCCATGAATCCATCCATTCATCCAACCGCACAACAGACCATCTACCCACCCACCCATCCATCCTTCCACCAATCCCAGTATCTGTCAATCCATCGATCCACACAACGATTCAACCATTCATCCATTCATACCTCCCTCCTTCCATCCATCCAACCTACTACCCACCCATCTACCCATCCACCCACCCACCCACCCATCCATCTATCCAACCACACACAAAACCATCCACCCACCCATCCATCTACCCACCCACCCACCCACACATACATACATCCATCCACCCACCCACCCATCCACACAACCATCCAACGTTCCACCCAACTACCATCTACCCACCCACCAACCTGACCACCCTTTCATCCACCAATGTACCTACTTGACTAACCACCAACCTACCTAGCTACCTACCTTCCTTCCTACCTCCCTACTTACCAACCTGCTTCCCCTTCCGCTCCAGGAGATCACAACAAAAGCCAATGCCACGTTTATACCATTTTATTTATGTATAAAACGATTTAAAAAAATCATCTGTGGGGATTCCCCAGAAAAATGGTAGGAGCAAAACAGAAAATAAGGAACCCCTCATTTTCCTGGTTGGCCAGAATGGGCTGGAGGAAGACAGCATCTTAATGAGGTGGAAGGCAGGATTCCAGGCAGGAAGACCTGCTTAGTGCCTGATACCATTTGTTTTATTCCATTTATTTTATTTTATTGAATTATTCCACTTGATCTATTTCAATTTTTTTTTTCCCACTCGGTTGCCCAACATGGTAGCGTAAAGGGCACAGCAGCAAGTTTTTCCAGAGTTTTCCAGCTGAAGTGACTGTCCGGGAGCCACAGGAACTCAGGCTGGAGAATTCACTCCTTCATTTCCCTATGTCTTTTCGTTATTTTTTTTTCTTAAAAATCACCTTTTTGTGGGTCAGGCGTGCAGAGAACCTCGTACTGTAGCCAGGATGTGCAGTGCAGTGATGGAAAATCATGATGGTCACTTCCTGGGGGTGTTTAGAGGTTCCTTGCATTCCAGTATCTTCTTCAGTGATGTAGGCTATTAATAGATTTAATATATCTCAGCATGAAGGGAAATATATCAAGATGGGTGTGTCTCCCTGCCTGTCCACCTATCTAGCTATTGTCTGTTTTCCCTCTCTCTCTTCCTCCATCCGTCCATTTGTCCTTCCACCCATCTCTCATTTATCCATCTATCTATACCTATAGTTCTATCAATCTATTCATCCATCCATCCATCCATCCATCCATTTAACTATGCAATCCACCCAGGTATCCATCTGACCATCCAGCTGTACATCTATCCATGTATCCATTAATCTATCTATGTAGGTATGTATTCACCCACCCACCTACCTAACCACACTTCCACCCATCCATCCATGCACCCACACACCCTTCCACCCACATAACCAACCATCCATCTATCCATCTATCCACCCATCCACCCAACCACCCACCCAACCATCTACCCATCCATCCATCCACCCATCCATCTGCCCACACATCCGTCACTCAGTCTTCCATCCATCTGTCTGTCTACTTGTCTTTCTGTCTATCTATCCATCTATCCCTCTATCTAACTATACATCAATCTGTCCACCCATCCACCCATCCACCCATCCTCCCATGCATCCATTCGCCTATCCATCCATCTGTCTGTCTGTCTATTTCTCTCTGTGTGTTTATCTATCCATTTATCACTCTATTTATACACCCATCCACTCATCTATCTATCTATCTATCTATCTATCTATCTATCTATCTATCTATCTATCTATCTATATCTATCTATGCTTCTGTACATATGAGTGTCTGTACATCTCTCTCTATCCATATAACCCTCTATCTGTTCATCAATCCATCTATCCACCCAACCACACAACTGTCCATCTACCCACACTCCCATCCATCCATCAATCCAACCTTCCACCAATCCCACCATCTGTCTATCAATCCAACCACCCATCTACACATCCAAACATTCTCCCACCCACCCATCCACCCTTCCACCCACCCACCCACCCATGCACCCATCCGCCAACCCATCCATTTGTCTCTCTATCCATCTGACTATCTGTTTATTTCTGTCTGTTTGTCTGTTTATTTCACTCTCTATCTATCCATCACTCTATTTATCTATCGATCAAACTATCTACCCACCTATCTATCTATCTATCTATCTATCTATCTATCTATCTATCTATCTATCTATCTGTCTGTCTGTCTGTCTATCTGTCTCTCTGTCTGTCTATCTATCTATGAATCTGTGCTTGTGCAGGTCTGTGTGTCTGTCTGTCCTTCTCTCTCTCTATGTATATCCTTGTAGCCCTCTATCTATCCATCAATCCATCCATCCATCCATCCAACCACACAACTCTCCATCTACCCACCAATACACCAATCCATCCTTCCACCAATCCCATTATCTGTCCATCCATCCATCCACCCACCAACCATCCATTCATCCATTCCTCCCTCCTTCCATCCATCCACCCAACTACCCACCCATCCACTCATCCACCCATACACCCACCCATCCATCCACCCATTCTCCTATCCATCCATTTGCCTATCTATCCATCTGTCTATCTGTCTGACTATTTCTCTCTCTGTCTATCTGTCCATCCTATCTATCTATCCATCCATCTATCTATCTATCCTTTTGTTGGTCTTTTTGTCTGTGTGTCTGTGTGTCTGTCTGTCTGTCTTTGTCTACACTTGTAGCCCTCTATCTATCCATGAATCTACCCATCCATCCAACCGCATAACTGTCCGTCTACCACCCACCCATACATCAATTCATCCTTCCACCAATCCCACTATATGTCCACCCATCCATCCACCCACCATCCATCCATTCATCGTTTCATCCCTCCTTCCACCCACCCATCCATCCACCCACAACAGCCATCCACCCATCCACCCACCCACCCACCCACCCATCCACCCAACCACCCACTCATCCATGCACCCATCCACCCACCCACCCACACACATCCATCCATCCACCCACCCATCCACCCATCCATTCATCCACCCATCCATCCAACTTTAAACCCACCCACGCATCCAACCACCCAGCCAACCACATACCTACCATCTACCCACCCACCAAACCACCCACCCAACCATCCACCAATTTACCTCCCTCCCTATCCACCAAACGCCCTAGCTACCTAACTCCCTTCCTACCTCCCTACTTACCTTCCTGCTTCCCCTTCTGTTCCAGGAGCCCACAGCAAAAGCCAATGCCACGTTTATACCATTTTATTTATTTAAAAATAATAAAAAATATAAAAACCTGTGGGGATTCCCCAGAAAAATGGCAGGAGCAAAATAGAAAAATATAAGAATCCACTCATTTTCCTGGTTGTTCAGGATGCGCCAGAGGAAGATGGCATCTTAATGAGGTGGACGCCAGGATTCCAGGCCAGAAGACCTGCCTAGCGCCCAATACCATTTATTTTATTCCATTTATTTTATTTTATTTTATTGAATTATTCCACTTGATCTATTCATTTGTTTTTCCATTCGGTTGCCCAATGGAGTAACATAGCGTAAAGGACACACCAGCAAGTTCTTCAATAATTTTCCAGCTGAAGTGACAGGCCGGGAGGGAGCCACAGGAAATCAGGCTGGAGAATTCACTCCTTCATTTCCCTACGTCATGGCATTGATTTTTCTCAAAAAGATCCCCTTTTTGTGGGTCAGGAGGGCAGAGAACCTCATTCTTTAGCCAGGTTGTGAAGTTCAGTGATGGAAAATCATGACGGTCACTTCCTGGGGTTGTTTGAGGTGGCTTGCATTCCAGTATGTTCTTCTGTGATGTCAGATATGAATATATTTAATATATCTCAAAATACAGGGAAATATATCAATATCCATGTATCTCCCTACCTGTCCACCTATCTAGCTATTGTCTATTGATCTCTCCCTCTGTCCATCCTTCCGTGCATCTGGCTTTCCACCAATCTATCTTTTTTCCATGTATCTATGCCTATATGGATCTACATATCCATCCATCCATCTATCCATCCATCCATCAATCCAACTATCCATCCACCCATGTATCCATCTGACCATCCATTTGTACATCTATCCATGAATCCATCCTTCCCCCATCCACCCATCCACGGATCCATCCATCTGTCTGTCAGTCTTTCCATGAGTATGTCCGTCCATCTATCCATCCATTCATCACCCATCCAAACATCCACCTATCCTCCTATCCATCTAAACAACCAACCAACCAACCACCCATCCATCTGTCCATGCATCCATCCATCGACCCATCCAGACATTCACCCATCCAACTATCCATCCACCCATCCATACACCCATCCACCCACTCCCCCATCCATACACCCACCCATTTACGCATCAACCCATCTATCCATCCACCCAACCACCCATCCATCTATTCAGCCATGCACCACCTAACTAACAACCCTTTAATCCACCCAGCCTTCCATCCACTGACCCACCCTACTCCCAACCATCTGTTCTCCCATCCATGAATCCACCCTTCCACCCATCCACACATTCATCCATCCATCCACCCACCCACGCATCCGCCCATGCAACCATCTATCCATCCATCCTTCCACTCACGTCTCCACACGTCCATCTGCCCACACACCCACACATCCATCCACCTACCAGTGCACCCATCCACCTACCAATTCATTCACCACCCACACACCCAGCCATCCGTCCTTCAAATAATCCCACCATCTGTCCAATCATCCATCCACCCACCTACCCACCCATCCACCCATCCATCGACCCACCCATCATTCTGTCCACCCTCCCACCCATCCATATATCCACCCACCCATCCATATGTCCACCCACCCACCCACCCATCTATTAATCCACCCACCCAGCCACCTAGCCACCCAATCTCCCTACCTTCTTACCTAGCTACCTACCTTCCTTCCTACCTCCCTACCTGCTTCCCCTTCTGTTCCCAGAGCTCACAGCAGAAACCAATGCCAAGTTTATGCTATTTTATTTATTGATGAAGTAATAAAAATAAATATTTGGGGGGATTCCCCAGAAAAATTGTAGGAGCAAAAAAGAAAAAATAAGAAACCCCTCATTTTCCTGGTTGGCCAGGATGGGCCGGAGGATGGTGGCGACTTAATGAGGTGGCAGCGAGGATTCCAGGAAGGATGACCTGCCCGGCAGCCAATAGCATTTATTTTATTCCATTTATTTTATTTTATTTTATTTTATTTTATCATTCCACTTGAACTATTTCATTTACTTTTCCACTCGGTTGCCCAATTGGGTAATGTAGCGTAAAGGACACAGCAGCAAGGCCTTCCTGAATTATCCAGCTGAAGTGACAGGCCGGGAGCCACCAGGGCCACTGCGTGGAGAATTCACTTCATCATTTCCCTATGTCATGGCATTGATTTTTTTTCTCCAAAAACTTCCCTTTTTGTGGGTCGGGCGGGCAGAGAACCTCGTTCAGTAGCCTAGTAGTGCCGTGCAGTGATGGGAAATCATGATGCTCTCTTTCTGTGGGTGCTTAGAGGCAGCTTGCATTCCAGTATGTTCTTCTGTGGTGTAGAATATCAATAGATTAAGATATATCAAAATAGAGGGAAATATATCAATATCTGTGTCTCTCCCTGCCTGTCTACCTATCTAGCTATCGTCTATTTATCTCTCCATCCTGCATTCATCCGTCCATCTGTCCTTCCACCCATGTATCATTTACCTATCAATCTATACCTATATGGATCTACCTATCCATCTATCTATTCCTCCATCTAACTATCCAACCACCAGGTATCAATCCATGTATCCATTCCTCTACTATCTATGTATGTATTTATTCACCCACCCACCCACCCAACCACACTTCCATCTCTGCATCCATCCACCCACCCACCCTTCCACCCACACATCGCTCCACCAATCCATCCACCCACCTATCCATTCACTTACACTCCCAACCACCCATCCACCTAGACAAGTATCCATCCACCCATCCGTCCATCTGTCTGTCAGTCTGTCCATCTGTATGTCTGTCCATCCATCCTCCTAACCTTCCAGACTTCCAACCATCCATCCAATCAACCACATACCTGTCAATTTTCCCACATGTCCACAGAGCCATCCATCCACCAACCTATTCATCCATCTCTCTGTCCATCAGTAATTCCGTCCATCCATGCATCTAGCCTTACACCCATCCAACCATCCATTCAATCTCCTACCCATTCATAAATCAATCCAGGCATTGGGAATACGGCCTATTGGCAAGAGTGCTTGCCTCATACATCCATCCATTCTCCAATCCACCTACCCTCCCTTCCTTCCTTCGTCCCTTCCTTCCTTCCTTCCTTTCTTCCTTCCTTCCTTCTTCCTTTCCTCTTTCCATCCATCTATTCACCCACCCATCCACCCAAACAACCATCCACCCACCCATTCATCTATCTCCCCAACCACCCACCCATCCACCTGTCCATTCACCCATCCATCCATCCACCTGACCGTCATTCCGTCCAACAGATCATGCTCCCATCCATTCACCCCATTCATTCAATCATCCACCAATCCAACCACCCATCCATCATCCTATCCATCCTCACATCCACCCAACCACTGACCTATCCATTCGTCTATGCACCTATCCATCCTGCCATCCATTCATCCACACATCCATCCACCCACCTATACATCCCTTCACCCACCCACCCATCCATCCATCCATTCACCCACGCCATACATCCATCCACCCATGCAGTCACACATCCATCTACCCATGCCATCTATCCCTCCACACACCCACCCATCCATCCACCCAAACATCCATCCATCCACCCATTTACCCACCCACCCACTGAACCCACCTTCCATCCACCCACCATTCCACCCACCCATCCTTCCACTCACCCACACATCCACCCACCCATCCATCCATCCACCCACCCATCCATCCATTCCCCCATCCACACATCCATCTGCCACCCATCCATTAGATAGTCCTCAATCCTTCTCTCTGTCCATTTGTCTGTATTTCTCTCTATATATCCATCTGTCCCTCTGCCTACCTATACATCAATCTGTCCACCCTTCCACCCATCCTCCCATCCATCCACTAGTCTACCTATCCATCTGTCTATTTCTCTCTACCTATCAATCACTTTATTCATCCATCCATCAAACTATCTATCCATACTCTCATCCATCTATACATGTATCTATCAATCCCTCTGTCTGTCTGTCTATCTATCTATCTATCTATCTATCTATCTATCTGTCTGTCTGTCTGTCTATCTATCTATCTATCTATCTATCTATCTATCTATCTATCTATCTATCAATGCTTGTGTAGGTCTGTGAAACTGTCTGTATGTCTCTATCCATGTAGCCCTCTATCTATCCTTCAAACTATCCATCCATCCAACCACACAACCATCCATCTACCCACCTACCCATCCATCGATCCATCCTTCCACCAATTTCACTATCTGTCCATCCATCCATCCACCCATCCATCCATCCATTCTTCTGTTCATCCCTCCCTCCCTCCATCGATCCATCCACCAGTCCATCCACACACACAGCCACCCATTCAATCATCTACCCATCCACCTACCCATCCATCCATCCATTCCCCAACCTCCATCCTTCAATTCACTCACCCGTCCACCCATCCATCCACCCATCCACCCATCAACCTATAAACCCATCACCCCTCCACCCACCAATCTACCTACCTACCCACCAACCAACCACTCTATCTAGACAACCTACCTTTCGTTCTACCTCTCTAACTACCTACCTGCATCCCCTTCCGCTTCTGGAGGCCACAGCAAAAGCCAATGCCATGTTTATACCATTTTATTTATTTATAAAATAACAATGAATAAACACCTGTCGGGATTCCCCAGAAAAATTGTCAGAGCAAAAAAAAAAAAAAAAGAAGATACCCCTCATTTTCCCGTTTGGCCAGGATGGTCCTGAGCAAGATGGCGCCTTAAAGAGGTGGAAGGGGATTCCAGGCAAGATGACCTGCCTAGCACCCAATACCATTAATTTTATTCCATTTATTATTTGAATTATTCCACTTGACCTATTTCATTTACTTTTCCACTTGGTTGCCCAATTTTGTAACAGCGTAAAGGGCACAGCAGCAAGTTCTTCCAGAATTTCCAGCGGATGTGGTGGCCGGGAGCCACTGGGACCCCAGCCTGGAGAATTCACTCCTTCATTTCCCTATGACATAACGTTCATTTTTCTCTAAAAAAAATCCCCTTTCTTAGGTCAGGCGTGCAGAGAACCTCGTTCAGTGGCCAGGTGGTACAGTGCAGTGTTTGAAAATCATGATGGTCACTTCCTGGGGGTGTTTGGAGGCGGCTTTCTTTCCAGTATGTTCTACTGTGATGTAGGATATCAATAGATTTAATATATCTCAACATAGAGGAAAATGTATCAATATCGGTGTTTCTCCCTGCCTGTCCACCTATCCAACTATCGTCTATTTATTTCTCCAGCTATCCATCCATCCATCTATCTGTACTTCCACCCCTCCATCTTTTATCCATGTATCTATACCTATATGGATCTACCTATTCATCCATCCATCTAACTATCCTACCACCATGTGTCCACGTGACCATCCTTCTGTGCCTCTATCCATGTATCCATTTATCTATGTAACTATTTATCTACCTACCCACCAACCCAACCACCCAAACATCCATCTACCCACTCATCTATCCATCCTCCCATCCATCTATCCTATCATCCACCTATCCACCCTTCCTTCTTTCCATGAATCCATCCACCCAACCTGCAAAGTATCCAAACAGACCTCCAACCATCTATCCACCCAACTACCCACCTATCTATTTGTCCACCTACTCACCTATCCATCCATCCACTTACTCATGCATCTGTCTGTCTGCCCATCAGTACTACCATCAATCTATCCATCCGTCCATCCATCCACCCCTCCAAACATCCATCCATCCATCCATCCTCATATCCATCCACACATCCACCCATCCACCCACCTATCCATCCAACCACCGACCCACCCATTCACTCACGCATTCATCCATCCAAACACCCAACCACCAATCCATCAACCCACCCATCCAACCATCCATTCATCCATACATCCACCCATCCATCCATACACCCTTCCACACATCCATCCATCCATCCATCCAACCTCACAACCGTCCATCTACCCACCCACCCATCCATCAATCCAACCATCAACCCATCCCATCATCGGTCCATCCATCCATCCACCCACCCATCCATCCATTCATACATTCATCCCTCACTCCACCCATCCATCCACCCAACTACCCACCCATCCACCCATCCATCCAACCACCCATCCATCCACACATCCATCCAACCATCCACCCACCCATCCACCCACCCATCCTTGCATCCCTTCATCCATCCATCCATCCACCCATCCATCCATGCACCCATACATCCACCCACCCGTCCCCAATCTCCCTACCTCCCTACGCACCAACCTACCTAGGTGCCTACCTTTCTTCCTACCTCCCTACTCACCTACCTGCTTCCCCTTCTGTTCCCAGACCTCACCACAGAATCCAATGCCACGTTTATACCATTTTATTTATTTAAAACATAATAAAAGGTAAAAAAAAAAAAAACCTGTGGGGATTCCCCAGAAAAACGGTAGGAACAAGAAAGAAAAATAAGAAACCCCTCATTTTTCTGGTTGGCCAAGGTGGGCCAGAGGAAGATGGGGTCGTAATGAGGTGGACACCAGGTTTCCAGGCCAGATGACCTGCCTAGAGCCCAATAACGTTTATTTTATTCCATTTATCTTATTTTATTTTATTATTCCACTTGAACTATTTCATTTACTTTTCCACTCGGTTACCCAATGAGGTAACATAGCAGGACACAGCAGCAAGGCCTTCCAGATTTTTCCAGCTGAAGTGACACATCAGGAGCCACCGTGGCCTCAGCCTGGAGAATTCACTCCTTCATTTACCTATGTCATGGTATTGATTATTTTCTACAAAAAATTCCTTTTTTATGGGTTGGAGGGAAAGAGAACCTCGTTCTGTAGCCAAGTGGTGAAGTGTAGTGAGGGAAAATCATGATGGTCACTTTCTGGAGGTGTTTAGAGGTGACTTGCATTCCCGTACGTTCTTCTGTGATGTAGGATATCAATAGATAGAATATTTCTCAGCATAGAGGGAAATGTACCAATATCGGTGTATCTCCCGGCTTGTCCACCTATCTAGCTATCGTCTATTGATCTGGCCCTCTCTCCATTCATCCATCTATCTGTCCTTCCACCCATCTATCAATTATCCAACTATCTATACCTACAAGGAGCTACCCATCCATCCATCCATCCATCCACCTACCTATCCATCCATCCACCCATCCATCCATCTGTCTCTCAGTCTGTCCATATCTACGTCCCTCCATACATCCTCCTATTAATCCAGACCTCCAACCATCCAACAATCCAGCCACCCACCTAACCCCCAATCCACTCACCCACTCATCCATCCATCCACCCATCCATCTGCCCACCCACCTGGGGATCAGTCCTCTGTCCATCTGTCTGCCTACTTGTCGTTCTTTCTGTGTATCTATCCATCTATCCCTCTATCTAACTGTACATCAATTTGTTCACCCATCCACCCATCCTCCCATCCATCCATTCGCCTATCTATCCATCTGTCTGTCTGTCTATTTCTCTCTGTGTGTTTATCTATCCATATATCACTCTATTTATCCACCCATCCACTCATCTATGTATCTATCTATGTATCTATCTATCTATCTATCTATCTATCTAACTATCTATGACTCTATGTATCTATGATTCTATCTATCTAACTAACTATCTATGCCTCTATGTATCTATGATCCTATCTATCCATGCTTCTGTAGGTCTGTCTTTACGTCTCTCTCTCTATCCATAAAGCCCTCTATCTATTCATCAACCCATCCATCCATCCAAACACAAAAATTTCCATCCACCCAACCTCCCATCCATCTATCCGCCTACCCACCTATCCACCCACCCACCACCCACCCATCCATCAATCCATCCTTCTGCCAATCCCAACATCTGTCTAATCCATCCATCCACCCAACTACACATCCAACAAGCCTCCCACCCACCTACCCATCCACCCATTCAGCCATCCAACCACCCATCCACCCATCCTCCCATACATCCATTCGCCGATCTATCCATCTGTCTATGTGTTTCTCTATTTCTCTCTGTGTGTCTATCTATCCACCTATCACTTTATTCATCTGTTCATCAAACAATCCACCATTCCATTTATCTATCTATCTATCTATCTATCTATCTATCTATCTATCTATCTATCTATCTGTGCTTGTATAGGTATGTGTGTCAGTATGTCTCTCTCTCTCTATCCATGTAGCCCTCAATGCATCCATCCATCCAACCACCAAACCGTCCATCTACCCACACACCCATCCATCCATCCACTCAAGTACCCACCCATCCATCTATCTGCCCATCCATCCAGCCATCCACCCATGCAGGCATCTAAACACCCACCATCCACCCACACACTCATCCTCCTATCCATCCATTTATGTATCTATCCATCTGTCTATCTATCTGGCTATTTCTCTTTCTGTGTCTTTGTCCAACTTTCACTGTATTTATCCACCAAACTAGCCATCTATCTATCTATCTATCTATCTATCTATCTATCTATCTATGCTTATGTCAGTCTGTATGTCTGTCTGTCTGCTTCTCTCTATATATCCATGTTGCCCTCTATCTACCCATCAGTCCATCCATCCATCCAACCACAAATTGATCCATCTACTCATCCAGCCATCCATCAATCCATCCTTCCACCAAACCCAACATCTATCCATCCACCCACCCATCCATCCATCCATCCATCCATCGTCTACTTATCTCTCTGTCTCTCCATCCATCCCACCATCTGTCCTTCCAGCCATCTATCGTTTATCCATCTATCTATACCTCTATTGATCTACTTACCCATCCATCCACCCATCCATCCATCCTTCCACCATCCATATATCGACCCATCTATACACCCATTCATCCATCCACCCGTCCATCCACACACCCATCAACCCACCCATCCATTCATCCATCCATCCACCCATCCACCCACCCACCCACCTATCCATCCACCCACCCACCCACCCTTCTACCCAGCCACATACTCATCCCTCCAGCCAGCCTTCCATCCATCCATCTACCAATCTACCTCCCTCCCTACCCACAAGCCTACCTAGATACCAACCTTCCTTCCTTCTTCCCCATTTATCTACCTGTTTCTGCTCCTGCTCCCGGAGGTCTCTGTAAAAGCCAATGCCACGTTTATATCATTTTATTTATTTATAAAACAATTTAAAATATATTCTGTGGGGATTTCCCAGAAAAATGGTAGGAGCAAAACAAAAATTACAAATCCCTCATTTTCCTGGTTGGCCAGGATGGGCCTGCAGAAGATGGCATCTTAAAAAGAGGGAAGGGGGATTCCAGGCAGGATGACCTGCCTAGCTCCCGATACCATTTATTTTATTCCATGTATTAATTTTTATTTTATTATTCCACTTGAACAATTTCATTTACTTTTCCACTTGGTTGCCCAATGGGGGTAACGTAGCATAAAGGGCACAGCAGCAAGGCCTTCCAGAATTATCCAGCTGAAGTGACAGGCTGGGAGCCAAAGGGGCCTCAGCCTGAAGAATTCACTCCTTCATTACCCTATGTCATGGCATTGATTTTTCTCTAATAGATCCCCTTTTTCTGGGTCAGGTGGACAGAGAACCTCATTTTGTAGCCAGGTTGTGCAGTGCAGTGATGAAAAATCATGATGGTCAATTCCTGGGGGCGGTTAGAGGTGGCTTGCATTCCAGTATGTTCTACTGTGATGTAGGATATCAATAGATTTAATACATCACAAAAATAAAGGAAAATGTATCAATATCGGTGTATCTCCCTTCCTGTCCACCTATCTAGCTATCATCTATTTATCCCTCCATCTCTCTCTATACATCCGTCCATCTGTCTTTTAGCCATCTATCATGTATCCATCTATCTATACCTATATGGATCTGCATATCCATCAATTAATCCATCCATCTAACTATCCAATCCCCCATGTATCCATCTGACCATCCATCTGTGCATCACTCCATGGATCCATTTATCTATGTATGTATTTATCCACCCACCCAACTACCCAACTGTTGGGGGGCTCTGGACCTCCTTTCCCCCTATCTCCCGGGGGAATGCCTGCTCCCAAACTATGAAAGAGCACTCGGCTTTTGTTCCTCCCACCGGGAGAAGGAACAAAGCGTGTTCTCATGGATTATGCAAAGTTGAGGAAAGGTTGCGGAGACCCCCCTTTCCCCCATCCCCTCACGTGTCAGAAATAGCAGCGGAGAGAGAGGCATCGGGATGACTTATTTGATGGTCCATGAGTCTCACCCATCCAGAGGGCGGGCAGAAGAATTTATTACGGTGACAAAGGCAGAAGGAGAGGGACTTGGGGTGACTATCTGATTAGCTGAGCTGGGGTGCCCATCAGGTATGTCATGAAACTTCCTCTGTGGGTGGGGACCACAATCCCCCAAGGGCCAGGCCTCCGCCATTAGACACATGACCGCTTGTTCTCTTCCAGTTGAGGCCGGACGGTGGAAGGGGCTCCTTCCCACACTGCCCCAGGGCTGGGGGAAGGGCAGCGTGAATCCCCAACATCTGCTCTTTTTTATTTTTATTTTTTTTATTAGCTGGGGATGCTGTAAACATATAGCACATATGTAGGCATAAGGCAGTCCAAGTCAAGAAAAGTTGGAGTCTTTAGTCTGTTTCTGCGCCAAGTGCAGGCATCATCCCTCTTTTGGAAGTGGGGTAGAAGCAAGGCTGAAGCTCTGTCATCTCTGGTAATTCACAGTAGCAGACAACTTAAATATAGGTGGTTAGTAAAACATTCCTTTTTCTTTATAAACATTGAAGCGAAGGTGCTAAACCTTTGTGCTTACTTTTTTAAAAACATTTCTATCGTGAAACATTGGGGTTGAGTGTCAAATCCCTCAGCTCCTATTTTGTAAACATTATCACAAATATCAAGATAAGGTGTCAGAACCCTCAGCTCTGATTTCCTTTCCTATGGGACTCCTCAAATCTATCAGCAGGGGGAGAGGAAAGGAAGAAACACGGTGTAAAATTTCTTTAGTTTTTGTGCGACACTGTGGGCAGTGTTGCCACAGCAAAACATTGTGCCATGAGAAGCTCAAGAAAGAATCTAGAAAGCAGACAGATTGTCTCCTACCGCTATCACCCTTGTGTGCGGGCAGGCCTTCTATATTCTCTTGGAAGAGCAGAAGAAATCCAGTATGGTCCTTGTTTTCCTAGAGAAAGCAACAAGACATTTCTCCAGAGCAAGTGCTCTGGGTTTAGTTTTCCAATCTGGAAACACGTATACATTGCTCCATCCCACACTGATTTGGGATGATTTAAAATTTTTTTGATATTTAATATAAGCATAACTACCCTTAATCCTGCGGGATACGCCCCCTCTTTTGTTTTTTAAAATTACACCGGCGGGCACCAGGCAGGGTGTATGGGTGATGTCTTGTCTTCTGTAGTTTCTTCCTGCTGAAAGGGGGCGACATAATCAAGGGCCACTGGTCAGACTGGCACCATCCAGAGTGGCTGGCAAAAGTTCCCATCATTACCAGGAGAATGGTCACTAGGGCCAGAGAGTGCTATGGTTCCCTCTGGCCATCTCCTGCATCTTGGGCATAACCAGAAGTTTCCAGGGATGGGGCCTCCAGAGTTCAGGTCTGTGTTGGGGTGACGGCTGTGAACGGCAAGTTCCCAGGTGGTAATCTCAGCAAGAGATTTTATTCTGTTAAAAGAGACTTTTGAAAAGGTCAGGCAAGAGATTGATAAGTTTATAGGGCTAGTTAACATGAATGGTATAAAACATACCCTGGGCGTAAGCCAGGAAAGTTCCATTTGGAGCATAAATCCAATTGTAAAATGAACAGGTAAGGAGAAATGACTGAAAGAAGTGTTTAGTGATGGAAAACCGGTTTGGCGTAGCCAGTCAGAGGCAATACATAAATAAATAAATAAATAAATAAATAAATAAATAAATATATATATATATATATATATATATATATATATATATATATATATATATATATACACACACACACAACTGGCAGCAAAAAAGGAAAATGGACAGGTATTATTTCTCTCTATTTCCCGGCTCTGATCTGTTTTGAAAGGGTGAGACAAGGCAGCTCCGTTTAGTATATGACACCATTCTCCTCTCACTCCACTCCACATTTCCGTCTCCTGGACTAGCTAAGTCCCAGGAGTTTCAGCGATTGTTGCTGGGATGGCATTTACGGGATTTGCACTTGGGGCCTGACCACTGTCCCTGAGCACTTCTGTTTGAGGCTAGTGCTCTACCACTTGAGCCACGGTGCCACTTTCAGCATTTTCCTGGTTTTCTTGAGCGAAGCTCTCAATCTGGCTCTTTGCTGGTTAACTGGGAGGTGGAGTTTTAGAGAGATTTTTCTTTTGCCCGGGATTGCTTTGAACTGTATCCAGGAAGTCTTAGTCATACAAACCCCTTTTATCTCCAATTGAGCAATAAGGAAAAGAACAGAGATAATCCATTTGTAACTTGTTGAGAGCTGACCAAAAACTGCTTGTTAAGGTTTTGCAGTAACACTTAAGAGAACATGAGATCTATGTGCCATCAATCTGAATCACGCCATTTGATCTTACCGGCAGGAGAAAGCAAACGCAGATAAATGACAACTGGGGGCAAAAGGTTAAAGCAGTGTGGAATTATCAGTTTTAGCAGTGGCTGCATCTTGCATCCCAAATTGGCAGGTTCCATGCCATGTGAAGGAGAGATATAGGCAAGGCTGCAGGGCACCTCTGGATAGACTGTCACATCTCATTTTGGGTTTCCTGCAAAATTTCTATACAGATTTGTTGATATTTGAAATCCTCCCAGCATTTTTGGCTTTTGTAGGCTGATGCCCTTCTGGTATAAGCAGGGTAAAAGGATTTTCTTAATCACACAATCCACATTATTATCTCTGTGGCCACCAACATAACTATGATGATTTAACCTGGAGTAAGTGTTAGGATAGGACTATTCACATCCTCACAAGGCTCCTAAATCGTTCAAGGTCACAGCAAAAGCCAATGCCACGTTTATACAATTTTATTTATTTATAAAATAATAAAAAAAATTATCTGTGGGGATTCCCCAGAAAAATGATAGGAGCAAAAAAGAAAAAAATAAGAAATCCCTCAGTTTCCTGGTTGGCCAGGATAGGCTGGAGCACAATGGCTCTTTGTGAGGTGGGAACCAGGATTCCAAGCTAGATGACCTGCATCAATCCATGTATCCATTTATCTATCTATGTATGTATTTATCTACCCACCCACCCACACTTCCATGCATCCATATATCAACCCATCCATCTGTCTGTCCATCCATCATTACTTCCATCCATCCATCCATCAATCCATCCATCCACCCATCCAACCATCCATCCATCCTCCTATCCATTCACACATCCACCCAATCACCCACCTAGCTGTCCAGCCATCCATCCATTCTCACATCCACCCATCTACCCACCCACCCATCTTTGCACCAATCTACCACCCACCCATCCATCTGTCTACCCATCCACCCCCCCACACACCCATCCATCCATCCTCCCACCCATCCTTCCGTGCTTCTTTCCATCCATCCATCCATCCACCCATCCAGCCACCCACCCGGCCACACACCCATCCACCCACTCATCCACCCCATCCATCCATCCACCCATCCAATCACCCATCCACCCTTCGACCCATTCACCTGTCCATTAACTAATCTCTCTACTTCCCTACCCACCAATCTACCTAGCTAGACAGCCTACCTTCCTTACTACTTCCCTACTTACCTACCTGTTTTTCCTTCCAACCAGAGCTCAAAGCAAAAGCCAATGTCAGGTTTTTACCATTTTATTTATTTATAAAACAATACTAAAAAATAAACATCTGTGCAGATTCCCCAGAAAATGGTAGGAGCAAAAGAAAAGAAAAAGAAATCCTTCATTTTCCTGGGTTGCCAGGATGGGCCAGAGGAAGATGGTGTCTTAATGAGGTGGAAGGCAGGATTCTAGGCCCGATGCCCTGCCTAGTGCCCAATAGCACCCAATAGCATTTATTTCATTCCATTTATTTAATTTTATTTTATTATTCCACTTGATCTATTTCATTTATTTTTCCACTCGGATGCCCAATGGGGTAACATAGTGTAAAGGACACAGATGCAAGGCCTTCCAGAATTTTCCAGCTGAAGTGACAGGCCAGGAGCCACCAGGACTTCAGGTTGGAAAATTCACTCCTTCATTTCCCTATGTTATGGCATTGATTTTTCTCTGAAAGATCCCCTTTTTGTGGTTTGTGCAGGCAGAGAAACTCGTTCCATAACCAGGTTGTTCCGTGCAGTGATGGAAAATCATGATGGTTACTTCCTGGGGGTGTTTAGAGGTGGCTTGCATTACAGTATGTTCTTTTGTGATGTAGGATATCAATAAATTTAATATATCTCAAGAGAGGGAAATATATCAATATCAGATTATCTCCCTGCCTGTCCACCTATCTAGCTATCGTGTATTGATCTTTCCCTCTCTCCACCTATCCGGCCATCTGTCTTTCCACCCATCTATCTTTTATCCATCTATCTAACCCTATAGGGAGCTACTTATCCATTCATCCACCCATCTAAATATCCAACGTCCAGGAATCCATCTGAGCATCCATCCATGCATCTATCCATGCATCCATTTATCTATCTATCTATCTATCTATCTATCTATCTATCTATCCACCCACCCACCTACCCAACCACCGTCCACCCATCCATCCACCCACCCAACCACCCTTCCATCCATCCATCCATCCATCCATCGATCCACCCACATATCCATCCACCCACCTAGCCAAGTATCCATCCACCCATGCATCCATTTGTCTGTCAGTCTGTCCATCTGTACTTTCATCCATCCATCCTCCTATCCATCCAGACCTCCAACCATCCATCCATCTGTTCATCCATCAGTACTTTTGTCCATCCATCCATCCATCCACCCATCCATCGATCAGTCTGTCCATCTGTTTGTCTGACCCTCCTTCCTCCTATCCTTCCATCCATCCAACTACCCATCCACCCACCTAGCCAAGTATCCATCCACCCATCCATTTGTCTGTCAGTCTGTCCATCTGCCAGGCTATATTTACCTCACCTGGTGCGGGGATGCTAAGCTTACTCCCTTATCAGTGCTCCCCTTTTCACCCTCTCCCCTGGGCGCCGGACCCACGGGCAGCCAAGGTGGAGTGAAGGGACACGGGCAAGCCTAAAGTGCACGCAGCCAAATGAGATCCCCTTTTCCTCCCTCCTTAACCACAAAGGAAGGCAGGTGCAGACGGATCTCGGAGATGCTTTGGAGAGCAATCCGGTTTATTAGGGAGGGGCTCACAGTAATATAGTAGTGATGACAAGGATTGAGCATGAGCTGGCGATAGGCTGGCAAGCTTGTCCATCCAAGAGCAGCTCCCAAGGACCTCCCTCATGGGCTAACGTCACTTCCTATAGTACCACCCTCTGGACAAATCCCGTGAAGAGGGAGCACATGTGCTCACTGGCGCAAGGTGGGGGATGGTCTCAAAGCTACCCGTTCTGGTTCCGGACCCAGAAGGAGATAGTTCCCTTCCACACTGCCGCAGGGCTGGAGGAATGGTGGCATCTCGGGAGCACTCTCATCGCCCTTACCCCCTAAAGGCCAAGATGAATCCCCAACATCTGCCCCTTTTATTATTTTTCCTTTGAACAGCAGGAGGCACCTTACTTGAGGGGGTTCCATGTCTTAGGTTGTCCCCCCGATGGGGGATCTTACCTGTCTTTGGCTAACGCACTATTACTTCAGGCCTACCTGCCTGCCGGGCCAGCCAGCCCGATGAGGGGATTCGGGGAGAGTGGAATTGGCACTTGAAAGAAAGCCCTGTTAATTTTTTCTCATGCCATCAGACCTCAGTGAGCAGCATGTCCTATTGGGCGTATGACCAACCTCATGGGGTTCCTAAATGGCTAAAGGCCAAAGGCCACTTGTTGTCTGGACAGCTCTGGCTTTTCTCTCACAATATAAGAGACCAATTTGTCTAGCACAGGGCAATGCAAACATAATGCAAATGGAAGCATCAAGCAGACATGAGCATAAGCAATCGTAACACAAGGCAAATGCAACATGAGCAACTGTAACACATGAGCAATTTTAACACAGGCACAAAGCAATGGTGCTGCAAGAATATAGGCTCAGTCCGATCTTTTAACAGAGACCTGACTTGGATCATCAGAGGGGTGATTGGATTTTCCTCTAATTTAATATATGAGGACACCAGGTTTGGTTGCAAATTAACCACATACAAACTGTCAGAAAACAGGTTCATCAGCTGTTTGACATGGGTCAGTGCCAGGGCCACTGTGTACAGTTCCTTAAACTGCGCAGATCCAGTAACTGCCTCAAAATAATGGGTGTCTTCTTTCCCATCGGCGGGGAGCGGGAGGTGTAGTGTACCACCACAGCAGACCTAGCTCTTACCTCATCTGTAAAAACATTGGCAGCCTTGACAAGAAGCCTGGTAGAGAAAAGTACAGGAGGGGTCCAGGCCAGGGGGCCTGGAAAATGAGGTCACCCATCTCGAGGTGCCATAATGGCAATCTACCTTTCCCATAAAACCTTCCAGGGCACTGGAAACCTGTGCATTATTCCTTCTGTCCCATTCAAAATCTGACAGCCAGTAGGGAATGGTTAGCACATCAGGATCTCGCCCATAATGTCTCAGGGAGGTATTCCTGCCCTTAATTATCAAGTCAGCTAGCTGGTCTAGCTGGGAATAAACCCTGGGAGCTCCTCCCACTGACGCATGTACCAATTGAAGGGGCTCGCCTGACTGAGTAATAGCGGCTGAGGAAAGTTCAGACCCAGGGAGGATGCAAAGGCAAAGTGGGCACTCAGGCTTGTAGCATGCCAACCATGCTATATTTAGGGTCCTTTGGACTTTCTGGAATGTTGCTTGAAGCGATGGAATTATTGTAATAACATCAGTGGGCGCTTTGCCCTTCAAGAGTCATGGAGTGGAAGCACCTTCTCTGTAGGCAGGTGAAGCCAGGGTCTTAACCAGTTAATCTCACCCAACAGTCTTTGCATCTCCACCAGAGTATAAGATGACTGGAAGGATAACTGGGGTTTAAGGGTGCACACAGATTCTAGTTTAAGTTCTGCCCCCAAGATCTTAAAAGGGTATACTTTCTGAATCTTGTCACTGGCTATATGAAGTCCTCCTACTTGTAGTAGTGTTTGTAGCTTGCTATAGGCAGTATCTAGCACTTGGACATCTGCTGCTCAAATAATGATATCATCCATATAGACATATAAAATAGTATCTGACTGGTTCTGTGTCGGGATCTGAATGATCCCCTTCTCCCCGATCTCCCGGGGAGAATGGTGAACCCTGAAATCTATGAAAGAGCACTCGGCCTTGCCCTCCGCCGGCAGAAGGCCAAAGGCGTACTCTCATGGACTTGCGCTAAGTTGAGGAAAGGTTGCTGAAGCCTCCCCTCCCCTCAGTCCCCTCACATGTTACCAAGAGCGGGGGCGAAAAGGAAGGCATCAGGGACACGCTGCGGTGGTGGGATGGGTCTCAAAAACTTTAATAGGGAAAGGCACTTATATAGAAGTAATGGCGGGAAAGAAAGGAGGCTGGCCAAAGGGCCAGTCATAGGCTAAGGACCATGTCCATCAAGTGACATCACGAAACTTCCTTTGTGGGCGGGACAACCCCATCATGGTGGCATGCACGTGTTCACCTCCCAAGGGGCGGAGGCTTTCTTTTCTGGTTGAGGCCAGAGGTGGGAGGGACTTCCATTTTCCCAAGGCTGGTGGAAGGGCAGCCTTCCCCCAAGGCCATAATAATCCCCAACATCTCCCCCTCTTTGTTTTTTTCAATGAGTAGGGAATGCTGTAAATATATGGTATGTGTGGGCATAGGGCAAATGCTGACATGAGATCTGTGGGGCCCCTTCCACAAAACTGGGGTGAGGGGTAGGTAAGGGTCCATCCGTCTGGCTATGTCCAGAAGTCGGAATCCTCAGCTGGTTTCTACCAAGTGCAGGAAGGTGCATACATCGGCCCCTCTTTTGGTGGTGAGGTGGAACCTGAAACTCTGGCATTTCTGGCAGTTCATAGTAGCTGATAATTCAAACATAAGTGATTAGTAAAACATTCTTTTATATAAACATTGAAGCCAAGGTGCTAAACCTTTGCGTTTACTTTTTTAAACATTTCTATCATAAAACATTGGGGTTGAGTGTCAATACCCTCAGCTCCTATTTTCTTTCCAACTGGACTCCCCAAGTCTAGCAGCAGGGGGAGAGGAAAGGAAGAAGCATGGTGCAAAATTCCTTTAGTTTCTTTGTGTGACACTGTAGGCAGTATTGCCATGGCAAAACATTGAGCCATGAGACGCTCAAGACAGAATCTAGAAAGCAAACAAAGAAAGGAAGCTTGGTTGCCTCCTACCCTACGTATGCAGTCCTACTTTCCATATTTCCATGGAAGAGCAGAAGTCCAACATGGTCCTCCTTTTTCTGGAGAGAACAAGAAAACATTTCTCCAGAGCGGGTGCTCTGGGTTTAATTTTCCAATCTGGAAAAACACATATACAGTACTCCATCCCACACTGATTCAGGATGATTTAAAATTTCTTGATGATTAACATAAGCATAACTATCCTTAATTAATCCTGGGGAACACCCCCCCCTTTTGTTTTTTAAAATTATGACACCGGCGGCCACCAGGCAGGGGAGTATGAATGGAGGTCTCGTCTTCTGTAGCTACTTCCTGCTGTCAAGGGGGCGACGTAAATCAAGGGCCCTGGTCAGCCCTGGCAGTCCGGTGTAGCTGGCAAAAGTTCCCATCATTAGCATGAGGATGGTCACTGGGGCCAGAAATCGCTATTGTTTTCTCCAGCCCCTCCTGCATCTTTGGCAAACCCAGAAGTTTTCAAGGTTGGTGCTCCAGGGTTCAGGCCTGTGTTAGGGTGACGACTGTGAACGGCAAATTCCCAATTGGTGATCTCAGCAAGAGATGTTATTCTGTCAAAAGACACTTTTGAAAAGGTCAGGCAAAGTATTGACAAGTCCTCAGAGCTGGTTGGCATGAATGGCATAGAACACACCCTGGGCATAAGCCAGGAACAGTTCCCTTTTGGAGCATAAACCCAATTGTAAAGTGAACAGGTAAGGAGAAACGACTGAAAGAAGTGTTTAATGATAGAAAACTGGTTTGGCATAGCCAGTCAGAGGCAAAAAAAAATAAATATATATATATACACCTATATACAACTGGCAGAAAAGAAGAAAATGGACAGGAATTATCTCTCTTGATTTCCTGGCTCTGATCAATTTTGAAAGGGTGAAACAAGGCTGCTCCCTTTAGGATAATATGGCACCATTCTCCTCTCACTCCACTCTATCTTTCCGTCTCCTGGACTGGCTAAGTCCCAGGAATTTCAACGTTCGTGGCTGGAATTGCATTTTCCCATCCGTATTTGAATTCGGGGCCTGAGCACTGTCCATGAGCACTTTTGTTCAAGGCTAGTGCTCTACCACTTGAGTCACGGTGCTGCTTCAGCCTTTTGCTCGTTCTCTGTGGTTGAGCTCTCAATCTGGCTCTTTGCTGTTTAACTGGGAGGTGGGATTTTGGAGAGATTTTTTTTCCTTTTGCCCGGGCTGGCTTTGAACTATCCAGGGAGTCATAGTCCTACAAGGCCTTTTTATTCCCAATTGAGCAACAAGGAAAAAACAGCAGAGATAATCCATTTGTAACTCATTGAGACTGACCAAAAACTGCTTGTTAAGGTTTTGCTATAACACTTAGAGAACATGAGATTTACAAGCCATCAACTTGAATCACGCCATCGAATCCCACTGGCAAGTGAAAGAGATCACAGATAAATGTCAACCAAGGGGCAAAGGGTTAAAGCATTGTGGAATCCCCAGTCTCGGCAGTGGTTGCGTCCCTCATCCCCATTTGGCAAGTTCCATGCCATGCGATGGAGAAATCTAGGCAAGGCTGCAGTGGCATCTCTGGATAGACTGTCACATCTCGCTCTGGGTTGCCTGCAAAAATTTCTATATAGATTGGTTAGGGTGTTTAAATTTTTTTTTCAGCATTTCTGGCTCTGGTATATTGATGCCCTTCTGGTTTAAGCAGGGTGAAAAGACTTTCTTAATCACAAAATTCACCTGGCTAGCTCTGTGGCCACTAACATAACTATGGTGATTTAACCTGGAGTAACTGTTAGGATGGGACTACTTACATCCTCACAAGGCTCATAAATCATTCGAGCAGCTTCCAATGCGAGAGAAAGCAAAGGATCAATAGTAGTGAAACCAGGCAGTTTGGGAACAGACTGTGGTGGCAGCTTCCTGTATCCAGGGGCTGCCACCATCCATGCGGCTAGCACATCTGTCCACCTGTATCCTATAAAGCAATATATTAATCCTGGGTCAGGAAAGTTGAGGTTAATAGTCACATTTGTATGAGGCAATCCCAATTCCTTGATCTTGAGAGTTTATGAGAACACAGGAGAGAAAATTGGAAGGTAAAATCTTAATTTATGCCAAAGAGAAGGTGGAAGGGCAGCCTTCCCCCAAGGCCATAATAATCCCCAACAGTTCTGAATAGGTTGGAGAACTTGTGACACATAATGTTGGCAGAAGGCTGGACTATTAGCCATGCCCTGAGGTAAGACTACCCACTCATACCTCTGGTCTGGCCCCTGGTAGTTAACCAAGGGCATGAAGAAAGCAAAATTTTCACAGTCCTGAGGGTCAAGGGGAATGGAAAAGGAACAGTCCTTGATGTCAATTATGATAAAATTCCAATCCCGAGGAATGGAGGGATGCATGGCAGCCCCCGTAAATGGTTGCTGGCGGGGATTATCGCTCATTAATTTTTCTTAGGTCCTGTACCATCCTCCATTTACCTGAGTCCGTTTGTACAACAAATACAGGGCTGTTCCAAAGGCTCAGCGAAGGTCTAATATGCCCTAGGGACAGTTGTTCTGATATTATTTCCTTTAATCTTTCTAATTTGTTTGAGGGAAGTGGCCACTGTTCCACCCACACTGGGGGACCCGGGAGCCATCAAATGGCAGGGATGGTAGGAAAAGTGGCCCTTAGAATTGGGGGTGAGGCCCTGTAGAAGAAATAGGAGCCTCCTGCCCCAAGGCCTTGGAGGGAGGTGCTCTCTGGCAGCCACTAGGGCCACCTGACAGTCCCTGGACTGCGATGATCATGGCCTCAACTTTCCCCAAGATATCCTGTTCTAGCAGGTTATCTGGTGAGCTGTCATATCAGGGGACACACTACTCCCTTACCATCGTTCATATCATCCCAGGGAAGCCAGTCCCTGGTTGGCTCATTCAACTATGCCTCCCACTCCCGAGGTCTAGGGTTCGGGGATTAGGTCCCACCACGGAGGCACCAGTTTTTTAATATAGTCTGATCTGCTCTGGTATCAAATAAGAATCGGAACCTCTTTCCAGATATAATAATTTCTGTCTTGGGCCTCATTTTTGGGACTATTGGGACTTCCCAGAGGGCCTCAGGCTGCTCATTAGGCCCGTCACTGGGCTGATCATTGTACTGATTGCCTCCTTTGGGTGACAGGGCTAGAGGGCGCCCCAGTACTCGTTTAAAGGCCACCCCTTAGCATCAAATCTGGACCTACAATCTTTTTGCCAATGGAATCCCTTTTTGCAGCGGGGGCAAAATCTTGTGGGTAGCCCCTTGGTCCAGCCTGAGGGCTGTCCTCTCGAGGCTTCAGATCTTACAGGACCAGAAGAACAGACCCTCTTACTATGGCTCCAGCCACTACATTTGTAATAGCCCTCCCTGCTTAGCTCACTATTGGGGCTAGGGGCTGGCTCCTTAGTGAGCAAAGCAGCCAGCAACTTCGTCTGATGGCCCTGGGTGTTGAGACCTCGGCAAGCGTAAACCCAGCAGTCCATGGGTTCTTCCTTTATCCCTGCACAAGCTAGTCTAATTTTGGGGTCATTCCTCTCCACACCAGGGCCCTGAGGAGCTGCCGTGGCTGGGACCCAGATGCCATCTCCTGGAGATCACTCTCCACCTGGCTGATAAAACAGAGAGGCCTCTGAAGCCTCTTGAATAGCGTTTGCCCTCGGGCGCCGAGAGGAATGATTCCTCGCCTAAGTTGTGCGTGAATCCCACCTCCTGGATCTGCTCCCGGTAGAGGGCTGAGGTGTAGCCTGTTGGAGATCCACGGATACAAACGACATGACAAAAGTCATGAGAATTGGGGGGTCTGCAGCTCGATTTCTCTCAGCTTGAGCTTGGCACTCATGCCTAAAGAAAGAGCACCAGTCTACATACATTGCTTCAATAAGCATACATCGGGCCAGGTCTCTCCAGTCTTGGGTGGTGGAGAATCGGTAAGTCAGGCCATAAAGGAGATTCTCCAGCCAGGGGGTGTTTGGTTCCCCTCTCTCGAGGACCACCCTCTTAAACTGCCGAAAATCTTTGTCTTCCTGAAGTGGCCATGAGGTAGTAATGGCTCCCAGTTTAAAATCGGTCGGACCGCCTGTGCTTGGTGGATGAGTGCCACCTCAGCGGTGAGACAGCTGCTCAGCAGGGCTCCTGGAATCTGCATACATTGGAGCCGAGCATCTGATAGGGGAGGGGTGGCGAGACGGCAGCTGTGCATGCCTCTCGCCCACCGCGAAAGTGGCCTCTAGGTTGGGGTACCGGGGATCAGGCTCGCGCTCATCCCGGGGCTTCTCAGAGCAGGGTGTCGGGGCCCCCTCTGGACCAAAATTCCCTCCGGCTCTCCTCTCCTGAGTCCAGGGATTCTCCCCTGGGCCCGAGGAGAAGCAGGCCTTGAGGGCCTTAATAGCTTGGAAGGTTACTAAGGGGAGTTCTTCTCCCAACTCCATTCCCTTGTCCTCTAGTTCCCGTTCTAGCCGGTCCTAAGTTTCCCACAAAAATGGTTTGGCTGCAGCAAGCCACAGGACCCTGAGGGTCAATTCCTCACACCATATCACACGGGGTTCTGATATATTCGTCCCCGAGTTTTGGAGGGTTAACCTCAGGATTTCAAGGGGCGAATTATTTCGCCTACTCTGACCTTGTCCCATCTTCTTTGATGACCTGGATGGGAGAACCAGGCGTCCCGGAGTTTCCACTCCAATTCCCTGAGGGTCTAACGGAAGCTATGGGCTTACTCGAGTGGGTTCTGTGCCCCCACACTGGGCCACCAAAATGCCGGGCTCAGGTCACCTCCTCTGGAACGGGAGTGTCAGGCTTTACTCTATTATCTGCGCTCTTTTCTCACACTCTCCCCTGGTCACCTGACCCTCAGGCAAGGCCAGGATGGATTGGGGGGGGGGCGCTAGGGAAGACCTCAGGTGCACTCGGCTGAATGAGATCCCTTTTCCTCCCTCCTTACCCACGAAGGAAGCTAGGTGTACGGAGTCTCAGAGACAGCTACAAGAGCAAGATCTGATTTAATAAGGGAGTGGCTAACAGCTAATATAGTAATGGTTTTGAGAAAAGGGGTGATCGACCAAGAGCTGGCAATAGGCTGGCGAGCTTGTCATAAGACCCCCTCATGAGCTAACGTCATTTGCATAGCACCAGCCCATGGGCAAAGCCCGTGAAAATGGGGAGCACATGGGCTGGCGAGAGGTTGGGGGGGGGCTGTTTGCAAAGCCAGAGCTTCTGTTTCTAGACCAAGAAGTGTGGCCTGCTTCCGCATTCCCCCAGGGCTGGAGGAAGGGCAGTGTCTCAGGATAGCTCTCCTTACCCTTCCCCTTTCAAGGCCAATTCAGAACCCAACACAAGGCAAGTGTTTCCTTAGTGGTTTGGAAAGGCCTGTGTTGCCCTCAGTGGGGCATTCAACGCCTGTATTGGCCTCGGCAGGGTGCCCAAAAGGACTATATTTCGATTCGGTGGAGTATGTAAGGCCTGTATTGGAATCAATGAGTTGTGCAAGGCTGCATTGGTGTCAGATGAGTGTGCAAAGCTGCTACAGGCCTCAGAAAGGTGCGTGGAAGGCTGCATTGACTTCAGTGGGACATGCAAAAGGGACTGTTCTAGATGTCAGTGGACTATGCAAATCACGTGTTGGCCTCAGTGGTGTATGCAAATGCAGGTATTGGTTTAAGTAGATGTGTGTAAAGGCCTGCATTCGCCTCAGTGTGGGTGTGCAAACAAGTGTATTGGCTTCAGTCGAGTGTGCCGAGACCTCATTGGCTTCAGTGGAATACAGAGGCCTGCATTGTTCTCAGTGGGGTGTGCAAATGCCCACATTGTCCTTGGTGGGGTGTACAAATTCTGGCTTTTTCTACATTGGCCTCATTTTGAGTGTGCAAATGATTGCTTTTGGCTTCGGTGGATTATTCCAGGCCTGCATTGACTCAGTGAGGTGTGAAAGGCGTGTATTTCTGTCAGTGTAGTTCACAAGGCTGATACTGGCCTCAGAGGTTGTGTGCAAAGTGTGTATCGGCCTCAGTGGGACTCCTGAGACCTGTATTGGACTCATTGGTGTGCACAAAGAACTGTATTGGCTTCAGTGTGGTGTCCAAAGAATTCTCTTGCTCTCACTGGAGTGGGTATGGTCTGTATTGGTGTCACTGGAGCACACAAACCCTGCCATGGCCTCAGTGTGGAGCCCAAGGCCTGGGTTGGTCTCAGTGGTCTGTGCAATTTACTGTGTTGGCCTCAGTGGGCCAACTTGTTGCTCATGCTTCCATCTCTCTCTCTGTTGTCTCTCTCTCACTCTCTGTCTCTCTCTGTCCCTCTGTCTCTGTCTCTGTCTCTGTCTGTCTGTCTGTCTGTCTCTCTCTCTCTCTCTCCACATCAGTATCAGGCACAGCTGGGGTTACGGTGGGAGACATGTTCACCTACATGGGTGACTTTTGTGTAAAAAGTGGTGTTCAGAGATTCGAACCACTGATTGAATCTTATGCAGTGCACGAAGGTTCATGGTTTTCGTTCTCAAGCATGGGGCCCAGGTCCCCGGATGCCAGGAGCTGCGTGTTCGAGTTCGCTAAGCGCTGAGGACAAGAAGCCAGGCCTAGAACTCAAGGTTACTCTTTCCTTCCCCCTTTCCTACTTCTCCCTTCCATCCTTTCATCGCTCCTTCATTAACTCTTTCCGTACTTCCTTCCCTTCTTCCTTCCCTCCTTTGCTCCTTCCTTCCCTCCTTCCTTCCTTCCTTCCTTTGCCCTTCACTCCTTACTTGCTTCCTTCCTCACTTCCTTTTCTCCTTTCTTCTATCCTTCTCTCTGTGTTCCTTCTCTCTTTCCTTCCTTCCCACCTTCCCTCCTTTCTTCATTCCCTCCTTCATTTCTTCCCTCCTTCCTTCCATCCCACCTTCTTTCCTGACTTCCTTCCCTTCTTCATCCTTCCCTACATTGTTCCCTTTTTCCATCCTTCCATCTCTCTCTCCTTTGTACCCTTCTTCCTTCCTTCCATCTATTCTTACTTCCTTCCTTCCCTCCTTCCATCATTCCTTCCTTCCTTGTCTCCTTCCTTCCCTCCTTTTCCCTCTCTCCTTCCCTCCTCCATTCCTTCAATCCATTCTTCCTTTCTTCCTTCTTTCCTTCCATCCCTCCTTTCTTCCTCCACACTTCCTTTCCCCTTCCTCTCCTCCTTCCCTCCTTCTATCCCTTCTTCCCACTTTCTTTCCGGCTTACATTAGTATTTCCATCCTTCCATTTTTCCCTCCTTCCTCCTTTCTTTCCTTCCCTTCTTGACTCCCTCCATCCTTCCTCCGTTCCTTCCGTCCCTCCTTCCTTCCTTCCATCCTACATCACTTCATTTGCTCCTTCTCTCCTTCCTTCCTTCCTCACTTCCTTCTCTTCCTTATATCCATCCCTCCATTCTTCCTTCCTCTTGCCTTTCATCCCACTTTCCCTCCTATCCTCCTTCCTTCATTCCATTCTACCTTCCTTCCCTCACACTGTCCCTCCTTTTTCCTCCATTCCTCATTCCTTTCCTCATTTCATCCTTCCCTCTCTCCCTACTTCCTTCCCTCATTCCGTCCAATCATCCTTCCTTCCCACATTGTGTCCTTTGTTCCTTCCCACCTTCCCTCTTTCCCCCATTACTTCCTTCCCTCCTTCCTTTCTTCCCTCTTTCCTTTCATTCTTCATTCCCTCTCCTTACATACCTACTTTCTTCCCCCTTCCCACTTTCCTTCCTTCTTTCCTCTTTCCATCCTTCCCTCCCTCCCTCCTTCTTTCCTGACTTTCCTTCTCTCCTTCCTTCCCTTCTTGATTCACTCCTTCGTTTCTTCCTCGGTTTCGTCCCTCTCTAATCCTTCCTTCCTCCTTCCTTCCTTCCACTTTCCCTCCTTTCTTCCTTCCTTCCTTTCTTCCAGCCTTCCTTTGACCTTTCCTTTTTTCTCTCCTTCCCTCCTTCCTTCCCTCCTTCCATCCTTCTTCCCTCCTTCCCCTCTCTCCCTCCTTCACTTCTTCTTTCCCTCCTTCATTCCCACCTTTGCTCTTGCATTCTTTCCCTTCCTTCCTTCCTCTCCTTCCTTCCTTCCTTCCTTCCTCCTTCCTTCCTTCCTTCCTTCCTTCCATCCTCTGTTCCCTCCTTCCTTGAAGCCTTTCCTCCTTCCCTTCTATCCCAACATTTTCATTCCCTCCTTCCCCCTACCCTTCCTCTTTCCGTCTCACTTTCCATCCCTAATTCCATCCATCACTCCTCCATTCTCTGCTTCCTTGCCAGAACATAGTTGGAGCAAAACCCCAATTCCTTCTCCATTTTCTCGGTTGGCAAACCAGGCCAGAAGCCAATGCCGTTTATACGACTTAATTTATGTATAAAATAATAATTCAATATCATCTGGGGAGATTCCCCAGAAAAATGGTAGAAGCAAGAAAAATAAAGAAGAAAGAAAGAAATCCCTTATTTTCCTGGTTGGCCAGGATGGGCCGGACAAAGATGGTGTGTTAAAGAGGTGGAAGGCAGGAATCCAGGCCAGAAGACCTTCCTAGCACCCAATACCATTTATTTTATTCCATTTATGTAAGTTTATTTTACTATTCAACTTGAAAGACTTCATTTATTTTTCCACTTGGTTGCTCAATGGGGTAACATAGCGTAAATGGCACAGCTGGAAGGCCTTTCAGAATTTTCCAGCTGAATTGACAGTCCATGATCCACAGGACCTCAGGTTGGAGAATTCACTCCTTCATTTCCTATGTCATAGCATTATTTTATTCTCTTTAAAAATTCCCGTTTTTGAAATGGAAGGACCTTGAAAAAGTTATACTAAGTGAAGTGAGCCAGACCCAAAGAAATATGGACTCTATGATCTCTCTTATAGGGAATAATTAGCACAGGTTTAGGCAACTCACAGCAGAGGATCACAAGAGCCCAATAACTATACCCTTTGATACATAAGATGATGCTAAGTGAAATGAACTCCATGTTATGGAAACAATTGTTATATCACAGTTGTAACTACTTTCAACATGCCATGTGTAGCTGTAGCTTCTATTATTGTTGATCTTCTTGTATCACCTTCCTGTTGTTGTACCTGCACTATCTCTGTATCTTATCTGAGTACATTGGAAACCGGGTATACTGGTATTAGAACTAGGAAAGTGAAAGGGAATACCAAAATCGAGAGATACAGGGTAAAAAAAGACAAACAACTACAAAAGAAATACTTGCAAAACTGTTTGGTGTAAGTGAACTGAACAACTCATGGGTGAGGAAGGAAAAGGGGAGGGGGTGGGGGGAATGAGGGACAAGCTAACAAACAGTACAAGACATGTATCCAGTGCCTAACGTATGAATCTGTAACCTCTCTGTAATTCAGGTGGATAATAAAAACAAAACAAAAAAAGAGTGTCAAAGTCTTCCCCACCCAGGCTGGCTTTGAACCACAAAATTCAGATATCAGCCTCTGAGTGGAGCTAAGATTACAGGCATGAGCCACTAGTGTTTGGTTCTTTTTTATTCAGTATTTCTTTTCTTCTGCTAGTTTTGGGTTTAATTTGTTGTTGTTTTTCTTGTACCAAGGTTTGCATTCAGGTGACAAAGTTGGAACTTGTGCTTGCTGAGCTTTCTTGATCAACTGGTGCTCTACCACTTGAGGCACTTGATCTGGTTGGAGATGATGTATCATGGACTTTTCTGTCTAGACTGGCTTCAATTCATAAATTGCTGGATCTCATCCTCCTGAGTAGGTAGGAATACAACCACTGGTGTGTGGCTATGTTTATTCCTTTCTATTTTCTTAAGTTGTAAAGTTAAGCTGTTGATTTGTGATTATTTTTGTTTATCATTGTGTTTACAGTTATAAATTTTCCTTTTGCTACTGCTTTCACAGTGCCTTACATGTTTTGTATATATGTTTTCATTTTCAATCATCTTTATTTTGTAATTTCCTTTCCTTGGATTCATTGTTTTATTAAATAATGTTTTGTTAATTTCCACAAACTTGTAAATTCTTCTACTTCTGCTATTCATAACCAGCTTCACCTGTTTATGGCCAGATAAGAAACGTATACTATCTCTGTATTTTGAAATTTGTTTAACCTTAATTTGTGTTTTTTTTATTATAAAACTGATGTACAGAGAGGTTACAGTTTCACACGTTAGGCATTGGTTACATTTCTTGTACTGTTTGTTACCTTGTCCCTCATACCTCCCTCCCCCCTCCCCCTGTTCCCCCCTGAGGTGTTCAGTTCACTTACACCAAAACACTTTTGCAAGTATTGCTTTTGTTGTTGTTTCTCGTATTTTACCCTTTGTCTCTCAATTTTGGTATTCCCTTTGAATTTCCTAATTCTAATACCAGTACACACTGTTTCCCATACACTCAGATAAGATTACAGAGATAGTGTAGATACAATCACAAGAAGGTGATACACGAACATCATCAATAGTAGAAACTACAGATACACATGGGGTGTTGAAAGTAGTTTCAACTCTGATATAACAATCATTTTCATAAAATGGAGTTCATTTCACTTAGCATCATCTTATGGGATCATAAGGGTACAGCTATTGGGCTCTTGTGATCCTCTGTTGTGACTTGCCTAAACCTGTGCTAATTAGTCCCAGTAAGGGAGACCATAGAGTCCATGTTTCTTTGGGTCTGGCTCACTTCACTTAGTATAATTTTTTCCAAGTCCTTCCATTTCCTTACAAATGGGGCAATGTCATTCTTTCTGAGAGAGGCATAAAATTCCATTGTGTATATGTACCACATTTTCCTGATCCATTCATCTACGGAGGGGCATCTGGGTTGGTTCCAGATTCTGGCTATGACAAATTGCGCTGCAATGAACATTGTTGTGCTGGTGGCTTTACTTTGATTTTGTTTGTAGTTTTTTGGATAAATACCCAAAAGTGGGGTTGCTGGGTCATAGGGGAGTTCTACATTTAGCCTTCTGATGAATCTCCATACTGCTCGCCAGAGTGGCTGAACCAGTTTACATTCCCACCAACAATGAATTAGGGTTCCCTTTGGCCACATCCCCTCCAACCACTGTTATTGTTAGTTTTCTTGATATATGACATTCTTACTGGGGTGAGATGGAATCTCAATGTTGTTTTGATTTGCATTTCCTTTATGGCCAGTGATGTAGAGCACTTTTTCATATGTCTTTTTTTTTTTTTTTTGGCCAGTCCTGGGCCTTGGACTCAGGGCCTGAGCACTGTCCCTGGCTTCTTCCTGCTCAAGGCTAGCACTCTGCCACTTGAGCCACAGCGCCGCTTCTGGCCGTTTTCTGTATATGTGGTGCTGGGGAATCGAACCTAGGGCCTCGTGTATCCGAGGCAGGCACTCTCGCCACTAGGCTATATCCCCAGCCCCTCATATGTCTCTTGGTCATTCTCATTTCCTCATCAGAGAAGTCTCTTTATAGGTCTTTAGCCCACTTGATGAGTGGGCTATTAGTTCTTTGCGTTTTGTTTTGGAGGAAAGTAATTTTTTTTAGTTCTGCATATATTTTAGATATGAGGCCTTTGTCCGTTGAATGTCCGGTAAAGATCTTCTCCCAGTCTGTGGGCTTTCTGTTTATCTTGCAAGCTATGTCCTTTGCCGTGCAGAAGCTCTGCAGTTTGATGCAGTCCCATTTGTCCAACCTTTTTTTGATTTGTAGCCTTTCTGGGTCTTTGTTCAGGAAGTTCCGTCCTGCGCCAAGGAACCCAAGTGTTTCTCCTACTTCTTCCTTCAGTGTTTTCAGGGTGTCTGTTTTGATTTCCAGGTCTTTAATCCATTTGGAATTGATTTTGGTGCAGGGTGATATGTAAGGATCTAGTTTTAGTTTGTTGCATGTGTTGAGCCAGTTTTTTCCAGCACAATTTGTTAAAGAGGCTATCTTTCTTCCAAACTATTGTCTTAGCCCCTTTATCAAAGATTAAATAGGCGTAGTTCTGTGGGTTCATTCCCGGGTCTTCAATTCTGTTCCATTGGTCTTCAGACCTGTTCCGGTGCCAATACCAAGCTGTTTTTATTACTATAGCTTTATAATACAGCTTGAAGTTGGGTATTGTAATTCCTCCAGCACTGTTCTTTCTGCTTAGATTGTTTTTGCTATCTAGGTCTTTTATTGTTCCATATGAATTTCTGGATTGCTTCCTCTATTTCATCAAAAAATGGTGTTGGGATATTAATGGGTATTGCATTGAATTTGTAGATAGCCTTTGGCAATATTGCCGTTTTGATTATATTAATCCTCCCAATCCAGGAGCATGGGAGGTTTTTCCATTTCCTTAGTTCTGACTTAATTTCGTTTTTCAAAGTTTTAAAGTTCTCCTCAAAGAGGTCTTTCACTTCTTTGGTTAAGGTTATTCCTAGGTATTTTATGTTTTTGGAGGCTATTGCAAAGGGGGTTGCTTTCCTGATATCAGCCTCGGTCTTTGGGTTGTTAGCATACAGAAAGGCCATTGATTTTTGAAGGTTTATTTTATATCCTGCAACTTTGCCAAAGTTTTGGATCAGCTCTAGTAGCTTGGGGGTAGAGTCTATGGATTCTTTAGGTACAGGATCATGTCATCTGCGAAGAGAGAGAGTTTAACTTCATCTTTACCTACTTGGATCCCCTTCATATTTTCTTCTTGCCTGATTGCTCTGGATAGGAATTCTAGTACTATGTTGAAGAGCAGGGGAGAGAGTGGACATCCCTGCCTTGTTCCTGATTTTAAAGGGAATGGCTTTAGTTTTTCACCATTTAGAGTTATGCTTACCACCTACCACTCTCTTGATATATCCATCCCTATACACATCCGTCCATCCATTTATTTTTCTATCTATCAATGTATCTATCTACGCATCAATCTATCCACCATCCAACCCATCCCCATCTAGCCATTCATCTTCCTATCCACCCATCTGTCCATCTGTCTGTCTGTCTGTCTATCTCTCTTTGTATGTCTTCCTATCCGTCAATCACTCTATTCGTCTATCCCTTCAACTATCCATCCATGAATCTCTCTCTCTCTCTCTCTCTCTCTCTCTCTCTTTATCTATCTATCTCTGTTTGGGTCTGCTTGTGTATCTCTCTGTCTACCCATCTATACCGCTATCTATCCATCCATCCATCCATCTGTCCGACCATCCATCTTTACATACATAGATACATCCATCTCCCACTCACTTATCCAATCATCTTTCCATCTACCGATCCATTCACACTTCTATCCCTGCACACATCCATACAAACATCCACGAAGCCATCCATCCATCCCTCTGTCTATCCATGTATCCATCTACCCACACATCCATCCACCCACCCATTGAACCATCCACACCTCCTTTCATCCGTCCACCCATACATCCACCCTTCCAACCATCCAGCCAGCCACCCACCCACACGTCCATCCATCTTCATACCTACTCACCCACCTCCCTACTTATCTACCTACATTCCTTTCTACCATCCTAACTACCTATTTACCTACCTTCCTATGTATTTATCCATCCATCCACCGTTCCACCCATCCTCAAATCCATTCATTCACTCATCCATCCGTCCATCCACCCATCCATCCATCCTCCCATGCATTCATCTAACCATCCATCCGTTCAGCCACAAATCCATCCATCCACCCACCTGTCCATCCATCCATCCATCCATTCATCCATTCACCCACCTACCCATCCACCCACCCAGCCATCCACCTACCCCATCCACCCAGCCATCCACCTGTCCACACATCCATCAGGTTGGAAAGTGAACTGCAATCCTCACACATCACCCAGCCCCAGAATCAATGACCAGTGCATCCACCATAAAATCAGATTTCTGGAACTGGATGGCAGATGGGATCAATGAACTGGAAATCACAGTTCATTGTGTGTGTGATGTGACAGGACATCCACACATCAATGCCAGCAGGCCCAACTTTCATCCATACCTCCATGCACCCACCCATTCCTCCACCCATCGAATCACCCATCCACCCAACCTCCATGCACCCATCCACACCTACCCACCCCTCCAACCATCCACCCACCCATCTACCCACATATCCACCCAGCTATCATCTATCTATCTGTCTATCTATCTATCTATCTATCTATCTATACCTATGGGATCTACCTATCCATCCATCCATCCATCCATTCATCCATCCATCCATCTAACTATGCAACCACTCATGTATCTATCTGACAATCCATCCATGCTTCTATCCATGTATCCATTTATCTATCTATGAATGTATTTATCCACCAACCCACCCTTCCATCCACCCATCCATGCACCCACCCACTGAACCATTCATCCACCCACACATCCATCCTCCTATCCATCTCCATCCATCCATCCATCCATCCATCAATCAACCATCCATCCATCTGTCTATCCACCCATCCATCCACCCATACATACATACATACATCCAACCATCCACCCTTCCTTCGTTCCATTCATCCATCCACCCATCCATCCATCCACCAGGGAAGTATCCATCCACCCATCCATCCATCTGTCATCCATCTGTACTTCTGTCCATCCACCCATCCATCCATCATCCATATGTCAGTCTATCCATCTGTACGTCTTTCCATCCATCCTCCTATCCATCCAGATATTCAACCATCCATCCGCCCAACTAACCAGCATTCCAGTATTTTCTTATGTGATGTAGGATATCAGTAGATTTAATATATCTCAACATAGAGGGAAATATATCAATATGAATGAATCTCCCTGGCTTTTCACCTATCTAGCTATCGTCTATTATCTCTCCCTCTCTCCACCCATCCATACATCTGTCTAGACACCCCACTATCATTTATCATTGTATCTATACTTATATGGATGTACCCATCCATCCATCCATCCATCTAACTATACAATCCCCCAAGTATCCATCTGACCATCCATCCGTGCATCTATCCATGTATCCATTTATCTATCTATGTATGTATTTATCCACCCACCCACCTACCCAACCACCCTTCCACCCACACATTCATCCATTTATCCAACCACCCATCCATCCACCCACCCATCAATCTATCCTCCCATCTATCCCCCCATCTATCCCCCCATCCACCTATTGATCCATTCACCTACACTCCCACCGACCCATCCATACATACATCCATGAATCCATCCATCCATCCCTCTGTCTATCCATCTCTCCATCCATCAACCCATCCATCCATCCATCCACCCATCAAACCATCCACCCTCCTTTCATCTGTCCACCCATCCATCACCATTCCAACCATCCACCCATCCACCCATCCACAGATCCTTCCATCCTCCAACCTGCTCACCCACCACCCACTCAACCACGCACCCTCCAACCCACCCACCTCCCAAAATATCTAACTACATTCCTTTCTACCATCCAAACTACCTTCTTAACTACCTTCCTATGTATTTATCCATCCTCCCATCCATCCACCAATCCGCCCACCTACCCATCCACCCACCCATCCACCCATCCACCCAAATCCATCCAACCACCCAACATTCCACCCATCCATCAGGTTGCAAAGTGAACTCCCATCCTCACACATCACCCGGCCACGGAATCCAAGCCCACTGCATCCAACGTAAAAAAAATTCCTGGAACCAGGTAGTGGATGCGAACAATGAACTGGAAATCATGCTTCATTGTGGGTGTAGCATGGACGGGTTTTGCAGTGCAGTGACAGAAAATCATGATGGCCACTTCCTGGGGTTCTTGAGAGGTGGCTACCTTTCCAGTATGTTCTTCTGTGATGTAGGATATCAATAAATTTAATATACCTCAAAAAGAGGGAACTATATCAATATCTATCTACATATCTATCCTCTATTTAACTATCCACTGACCAACCCATCCACCCATCCATTCATTTGTCCATCCACCCATCCACCCACCTACTCACCTATCCAACCTTCCACCAATCCACCCACCCATCTTTCCACCCTCCATCTATGAACCCACCTGTCAATCCATGCACCCTACCATTCACACACCCACCCCATCCTTCCACCCATCCACCCACCTACCCATCCACCCAACCACCAACCCTCCCATACCCCCACCCATACACCCACTCATCCATCTACCCACCCCTTCCCCCACCCATAAACCCATCCAACCACCCACACATCCAGCCGGTGATCCACACGTGCATCCATTCATCCAATCACCCATAATCCCATCCACCCACCAACCCATCCACACAGCCACCCACCAAGCCCCCCACAAATCCACCCACCCACCCATCCATCCACCCACCCACCAACACATCACCCATCCACCCACCCAGCCACCCACCCATCCATCATCTATCCACCTATCCACCCACCCATCCACCCACTCACCCACCCATCCACCTCTCTGTCTATCCATCCGGCCATCTGTGCATTGTTCTAAGAATCTAACCATCTTTCTAACTAACTATGCACCCATCCATCCACCCAGACGCCCACTCTTCCAACTGCCCATCTCTCCATTGTTGGTCTGTCTCTCTGTGTTTCTGTCTGTTTATCCTTCCATCTATCTGTCTATCTATCTATCCATTTATGTATCCATCCACCCACGCATTCACCCATCCATCATCCATACACCAAGTCATCTATCCAGCCACCCCACCAATCATCCACCTGTCCTTCTGCCTTTCCATGGTCCATCTGTCTGTCTGTCCATCTCTCTTTCTGGGTGTGTCTCAGGGTGTCTGGGTGTGACTTTCTGGGTGTGTCTGGGTGAACTCAGGGCCTGAGCACTGTCCCTGGCTTCTTTTTTGCTAAAGGCTAGCATTCTGCCACTTGAGCCACAGCGCCACTTCTGGCCATTTTCTGTATATGTGGTGCTGAGGAATCAAATCTGGGTGTCTCTCTATCCATTTCTCTTTCTATCACTTTATACATCAGTTTGTCTATCCATCCCCCCACCGAGCTCTCTATACACCCATCCATCCATCTATCTATTTGTCTAGCTAATTGTCTCCTGTCTATCTCTCTGTCTCCCTAACCACCTAACACCCTTTTTAACTATCCATCAATCTATCCATCCGTCTACACATCCGTCCATCCATCTATTTATCTAACTATCCGTATATCTATCTATTCAACTATCTATCCACCATTCACCCATCCTCCCATTCATCTATCTATCTATCTGTCTCTCTATTTCTATATATCGATCCATCCATCACTCTATTCATCTATCCATCAAACTATCCATGCATTCATCTATCTATCTATCTATCTATCTATCTATCTATCTATCTATCTATCTATCTATCTATATATCTGTGTTTGTGTCTGTTTCTCTACCTCTCTGTCTATCAGTCTATCCCCATGCCTATCTATCCATCCATCCGTCCATTCATCTTTACATACATATATTCATCCCTCCTGCCACCCAATATCCAACCATCCTTCCATATACTGATCTAACCACACATCCATCCCTCCACCCACCCATCCACCCATACATACAGGAATCCATCCATTCACCCATTAAACCACCTCCTCATCCTTCCATCCATTCACCCATCCATCCACCCTTCTAACCCTCCATCCATGCCCCCTCTTCACATCCATCCATCCTCCCACCTGTTCAACCACCCACCCACTCAACCATGAACCCTCCAACCCATCTAAGCTCCCTACCCATCTACCTATGTTCCAGTCTACCATCCTAACTACCTACTTACTTAAATTCCTATGTATTTATCCATCCATCCACCAATGCACCCACGCATCCATCCAACCATCCACCAATCCATCCATCCATCCATCCACTCACCCACCCATCCATCCACCCATCCATGCACCCACCCAGCCACCCATCCAAACACTCACCCACCCACCCATCCACCCACCCACCCACTCATCCACCCATGCACCCACCCATCCACCTATCCACCCTCCTATCCATCCACCCATCTACACACCCACCCTCCCATCCACCCATTCATCCAGCCATCCAACCATCCACCCACCACCCTTCCACCCATCCATCAGTTTGGAAAGTGAAGTCTCATTCTCACATATCAACCAGCCCCGGAATCCATGCCCAGTGCATCCACCATAAAATCAGATTCCTGGAACCGGATGGCAGATGAGATCAATGAACTGGAAATCACGCTTCATTGCGTGTGTGATGTGACAAGACATACACACATCAGTGCCAACAAACCCAACTTCTTCTTGGCCAGCCCGCCATGACTCCTTCCCCGCCAGGTTCTGCCCACAGCCTGGGAGATAAAAATTGGGGATGCCATCACAGACCTTCACCTCCCCAGGGAAAGAGAAGCTATGGCGCAAATGCAGGTTCTCGGGCTGGGCCTGGTGCTCGTACTCAGCTTGGCAGCCTCATCCTCTGGGTTGGAAGTCAGAAAGGTACCAGGGTGGACAGCAGTTGGCATCCTAGGGGACGAGACTGAGTGTGTGTGTGCATGTGTGTTAAAAAGTGGGCATAGTAGAAAGCGTTGGCCATGAGTGAATCTGAAAGTATCTCCAGGGATGGAAGGGAGCGGTGGGGGACATGTCACTGTTAAGGGAAGGTTCTTGGCATGCATCAGAGAAGGAGCATTTCTGGGTGGGTCCCCATTCTATTGAAGAAGGAGGATTCCCAGGTAGGTCGCCATTCTGATGAGAATGGAGGATTTGTAGGATTCCCGAGTGGGTCTCCATTGCTGTCATCTCCTCATGTCTGGGTTTCCTTTCTCTGATTTTCTGCATGTTTTCTGGAACCTTCCTTCAAGGTCCAAATGTGTCCCGCCATCAAACAAGCCTTTAGATTTGGGATCAGGGCTGTCTTCTAGGGGAACAAGGGGATGCAGCCCTGTTGTGGGGACCTTGGGCAGGAGGTGGGTGATGTGCTGGGCGCCATCTTCCCCACCTGTCCATATCCACCCCGTCTTCCCCATTCACCATGTGTCACCCACAGATCCCCGGCCGGTGGTACCACATCTTCACAGCCAGCAACAAAATGGAGTTGCTCATTGACTACGACTACATGCGGCTCTACTTGCCATACTTCGAGTGTATTGACCACAACTGCGATGCCATATCGCTGGAGGTTGCGTACAGGTAATGGCGTGCGGTGCCCAGGTGTAAAGGGCAGAGGCATCCTTTGCTCAGTGGTGGCCTGGGCCTTGCATTGCATTGGCTGAGGGAAGGACTTGCTGCTTGTAGGGATTCAGGCATTCTCAAGACCTGGGGACTGGACTTCCCTTCCTGTAGCATCTCAGACCCACCCATCACCTTGGGGTGGGACTGCTCTTCCTGTAGTAACTAAACCTTGCACATGCTCTGGGGGTGGAACTTGTTTCCTGTAGGGATTCAGGCATGTCTATCACCTAGTGCTGGGACTTCCCTTCCTCTACGAACTGGGGAAGGTACATCCTCCGGAGGAGGGACTTCCCTTCCTTTAGGATCTCAGGCATGTCCATCACCTAGGGGTAGGGCTTCCCTTCCTCTAGGACCTGAGGCCCGTCCATCACCTGGGGGCCGGATGTCCCTGAGTCTGGGAAGTCAGGTATGTGTGTCACCATGAAGTGAGATGGGAAAGTAAATTTATTTTCCTGGAGATTGAACAGGATGAGTACATGGCACCCATTAGGCACTCCGCAAACCCCACCCCGGTAGTTTAGGACGTAGGCAATACAGAAGGGCACAGGACGAGCTGACCACCATTGTCTCCCTGTGCTTTCTCCTCCACCAGGTACTTTGGGCACTATCGCCTTCTGTACACTGTGATAGAAAAGCAACACCAAGGCCTCTACCATACCAAAGGTGAGTCCTCCAGTGTGGCTCTGGGATGTCTATTTCCACAGGAAACTCAGAGGCACCTGGACCCACATTGGTCAGTTGAGGGGAGGGCGAGCACAGGAAGCTCCGGGGCCTGGGCACTTGACTGACAGGTTCAATGCCCTGTAGGCCCGAGGGCCCTGCCCTGGGGTTAGGGATTCGGGAATCCCATGGAAGGTTCCCCCATCTTCCCTGCAAATGTTGGAGGGGTCTCCGTCCCTCCTCTTTTCCACCAGCAAACACTCTACAAGTTCTGGACGTGGGCAATAGCATGCTGCTCCTGGGCTACACCTTCCGAGGCTACAGGGGCAAAACGTCTGCCGTCCTGGCGCTGGGTATGTGATGTCCTCCCCCCGTCCTTCCCCAGGGAGGCTCTCGGAGAATCAAGTGAAATTTGATGGAGTCTAACGGTAGTCCATTCCCCTGGCGTCTCCTGGATTCCTAGGCCGAAGGCGTAAGCTGAGCAAGGCGGACATAGAGAAGTTCCAGAAGTTACTCCAGCAGAGAGGCATTGTGGCAGAACCCATGAGCTTCACTGGCAATAGTAAGGTCACCCTGGGAGGCAGAGTTCGCACACTATGGAACCCTGGACCCTGGGAGCTTCCACTCACGTCTCTTATGGTTCCTGGAGGGGTACACATGGCTCAGACTTAGTTTTCCTTTCCTTCTCTCTTACAGACAACTACTGACCCCAGGAGGTAAGAAACGAATAAATACCTACAATGTCCAGGAAATGATCTGTCTCGGGTGACTCAATGGCTGTCAGCATTCGAGTGGAGGGCAGTTGTGCCGGTTGCTGGGTCCCCCATCCCCATTGGGCGCCGCATCCTCCCCGGCGGCTCCTTGCATGCTCATTTCTGACTCCACCCAGGAGTGAAGGACCTGAGGAGTTCACCCTTACTGATCATCCTACAGGAAAAAGAATCAACATGAAAAGGAAATTGTCCCCCACACACCCTGAGATTGTTGTTTCCTCATTTCCCATTGACCTGGGCACCCCAGCTCTTTCTCACTCCCCAATCCTGCTGCAATCTCTGTCCTGGGACGGTCTACACCCATTATTAAATAAAATGATTCGTGTGCACAATGACATGCGTCTTGCACAGAATATTCCAGACACACGAGGCAGAGAAATATCAACCTAGGGATATTTGTGAAATTGGGATACTGGGTCTAACTGGGGCCATCTTGTCTTCATGATAGGTGAAATTAAGTCCTGCCCCTGGGTGATGGGTTTGTCCGACTTCTCAGAGCAAGGGAAGTCCCACCCCCAGGTGATGGAAATGCCTAAATTACTAGAAGCAACTCCTGCCCCCAGGAGATGCGCAGGTTTAGGTCCCTCAGGCACAAAACATTTTGCCCCAAGGCAATGGGTATGCTTTGGTTTTGAGAAAAATGGAAGTCCCACCCCAGCTGATGAGAATTTCTGGATTAGAAAAGGAGGGGACGTCCTGCCCCCAGGTGATGGGCATGCCTTAGTTCCTAGAGGAAGGGAAGTTCTGCTCCCAGGTGATGAGCATGCCTGAGTTTCTAGAGGAAGGGAAGTCCCTCCCCCAGGAGATGAGCATGCCTGAGTTATTAGAGGAAGGGAAGTCCTGCCCCCACGTGATGAGCATGCCTGTCTTCTTAGAAGAAGAGAAATCCCACCCCCTGGTGATGGGCAGAGGTCTGCATTGTTCACAGTGGGGTGTGCAATAGGATTGCTTTGGGCTTCAGTAGAGTAGGCAAGTCTCTTATTGGACTTATTGTGGTGTGCAAAGGCCTATATTGGAATCAGTGGAATGTGCAAGGCCGCTTTCATTATTAGAGGAGTGCATGCAAGGTCCAACCTTGACCTCAGTAGGGCGTACAAAGGGATTGTATTTGCCTTCCGTGGGCTCTGCAAAACTGTAGTGGCCTCAGTTCATTGTGCTATGGCTTGAATTGCTCTCTGGAGCATTCAAGGCCTTTATTGGCCTCAGTAGGAACTTCGGCGCCTGTATTGGCCTCAGTGTGGTGTGCAAATGCGTATTTGATTTCAGTATAGTGTACAAACCCTGCAATGGACGTAAGGCCTGCACAGGGCTCATTGGGGTATGCAAAGTCCTGTGTTTGTCCCCAGGGGAACATGCAAGGACCATATTGATCTCAGCGGTGTGTGCAAGGATTTGTGTTGCTCTCACTGGAGTGAGTAAGGTCTATTGTAGGCTAAAAGGGACCTGTATGTTTTTAGCGGCCTCAGTGGGGTTTGCGAATGCTTCTATTTTCCTCAGTGGGTGTGTACAAGGACTGTGTTTCCCTCAAAAGCCTGTTTTGGACTCCTTGGGCTGTGCAAAGGCCTGGGCTGGCATCAACAGGGAGTGCAAGTTTGCTACTTGCCTCAGAGGGCCTTCTCAATGTTCCCATAAGACCTCAGTGGGGTATGCAAAGGAGCACATTAAGCATCAGAGGACTATGCAAGGTATGTATTGGTGTCAATGGGGCATGAAAGTCCTGAGCTGGCCTCAGTGGGGGGTTGGAAAGGTCTCTATTGCCCTCAGTGGGGATCGCAAACCCCACATTGTCCTCAGTAAGGTGTGAAGAAGAGTGTATTTGGCCTCAGAGAAGAATGCAAAGCCTGTATTGGTGTGAATGTGGTGTGCAAGGCCTGCATTGGCTTCAGTGGAGTGTGCAAGGCCACTTCTGGCCTCAGATAAGGATGGGCAAAGCCTGTGTTAGACATCAGTGGGGTGTGCAAAAGGTCTTTGTTCATGCTTGGTGAACTATGCAAGTCGCGTATCTGTTTCAGTGTAATTTGTAAGGCCTGAATTGGTGTCAGTGGGGCACACAAAGGGTCTATTGTTATTAGTGGGTGTGCAATCCCCTGTGTTGCCCTCAGGGGGGCATTCAACACCTGTGCTTCTCTGGTGGAATATACAAGGACTGCATTGTGTTCAGTGGGGTGTACAAAGCTTGCATTGCCCTCACTGGATTTTGTAAGTTCCATACAGGCTTCATTGTAGCATTCAAGGCTTGCATTGTCCCCAGTGGGGCCCACAAGGAATCTCTCAGCCTCAGAGGGCTTTGCAAGGCTTGTGTCATCCATGGTGTGGTGTGGAAGAGGCAATATTTTCCCTCAGTGAAAAGCACAAGGCCTGCATTGGCCTCAGTAGGGTGTCCAAGGCCTGTATCAGCCTAAGAGGGTGTGTGTAACAGCATGCATTCGCCTCAGTGGGGTGTGGAAACAAGTGTATTGGCCTCAGTCCAGTGTGTAGAGCCTATGTTGGCTTCCTTGGAATCCACAGGTTTTCATAGTCCTCAGTGGGGTCTTCAATGCCTATATTGTCCTCAGTAGTGTGTGCAAGTGCGTGTATTTCCCCTGCTGGTGCATGCAATGCCTTTATTGGCCTTTTGGGGGATATGCAAAAGATTGCATTTGTCTTTAGTGGATTATGTCATCACTGTTTTGGATTCAGTGAGGTGTACAAGGCCTCTATTGGTGTCAATGGATTACACAAGGCAGCTACTGGCCTCAGAGGTTGTGTGCAAGGCGTGTATCAGCCTCAGTGGGGAGCACAAGGCCCGCATTGGACTCAATGGTAATAGCAAAGAGCTCAATTGGCCTCAGTGGGGTGTGCAAAGTCTTCTGTTGCTCTCACAGGAATGTGTGAGGCCTGTATTGTTGTCACTGGAGCACGCCAAGCCTGCCATGTCCTCAGTGGGGCACACAAGACATGGATTGGTGTCAGTGTGGTGTACAAATCCTTGTGTTGGCCTCAGTAGGCCATCTTGCTGCTCATCCTTCCACCTCTCTCTCTCTCTGTCTGTCTCTGTCTCCCTCTCTACGTCAGCATTGGGCACAGCTGGGATGATGTGTGGGAGACATAATCGCCTACCCATGTGACTTTGGTGTAAAAGGTGAAGTTCAGGATTCAAACCCCTGAGTGAATCCTATGTGGTGCACGAAGGTCCATGGGTTTCCATTCTCAACCATGGGGCTCAGGTCCCTGGATTCCAGGAGGTGCGGGTTCGAGTCCTCTAAGCCCTGAAGACAAGAAGCCAGGCCTAGAACAAGAGTTCATTCTTTCCTTCCCCATTTCATCCTTCCATCCTTTTCTCCTTCCATCCCTCTTTTCTTCTTTTCCTCCTACCTTCCTTCCCTTCTTCCTTCTCTCTTTCGTCCCTCCTTCCTTCCCTCCTTCCTTCCCTCTTCTCTCCTTCCTTCCCTCTTTCCTTCTTTCCCTTCCTTCCCTCCCAGTCCCCCTCCTTTCCTCTCTCCCACATTCTTTCCATCTTTATCCCTTCCTTTCTTCCTTCTTTTCCCCTTTCTTCCTTTACTTCCTTCCCTCCTACCCTCCCTCCTTCCTTCCCTTCTTTCTCTTCCTCCCTCATTTCCTACCTCCCTCGTTCCTTCCATCCTCCTCCCTTTACTCCTTCCCTTCTTCCTTCCCTTCCTTCCTTGGCCTCCATCTTTCCTTCCCTCATTACTTTCCTTCCTTCCTTCCTTTCCTCCCACCTACCATCCTTCCTTCCCTTTTTTCTTCCCTCCTTCCTTGTCTTCCTTCTCTTCCCTCCCTCCTTTGACCCCTCCCTCCCTTCTTCGTTCCATCCTGCCACCCTTCTCTCCTTCCCTCCCTCCTCCCTGCTATCAATCCTTCCTTTGCTGTGTCCATCCTTCCTTCCTCTCCTTCTTTCCCTCCCTCCTTTATCCCCTCTTCTTCTGCTCCTTGTTTCCTTCCTTTCCCTTTTCCCTCTCTCCCTCCTTTCTTCCTTCCTTCCCTCCATCTTTCCTCCCTCCTTCCCTTTGTCCTTCCCTCCTACCTTCCCTTCCTTCCCTCCTTCTTTCCTTCCTTCCTTCCTTCCTTCCTTCCTTCCTTCCTTCCCTCCTTCTTTACTTCCTTCCTTCTCTCCCTAACTTCCCCCTTTTCCTTCTTTCCCCCATCCTTTCCACCCTCTCTATTTCCTTCCTTCCCTCCCAACACAATCTGGAAAATTCATTTTTTCAGGATGCATCCTGGATGTATCTGATTCCTATATTCGGTGGATGAATATACAGTAAATAAACATACATTATTGAAATGTATACTCTATGTATGTCATATACGGATTATGTATTATGTAAATTAGTAAATATATCCCATGAGTAAATATAATATGGAAAATATGTATTTATATGAGTTTTCTTAATATACAAAACTCACCCTTGTACAACTCGTCGTCCTCCTCCCTCCTCTCCTGTTTCTCCACCCACGGGGTGTCATCTCTGAAACACAAGTGATGGGTGTGGCTGAGTTCCTAGGGGAAGGGAAGTCCCACCCCCAGGTGATGGACATGCCTGACTTCCTAGAGGAAGGGAAATCCCACCCCCTGGTGATGGGCTGAGGCCTGCATTGGCCACAGTGGGGTGTGCAAAAGGATAGCTGTGGGCTTCAGAGGCATATGCAAGAATCCCATTGGACTCAGTGGGGTGTGCAAAGGCTTGTATTGGAGTCAGTGAAGTGTACAAGGCCACTAGCATGATTAGAGGGGTGCATGCAAGGGCTGCCCTTGACCTCAGCAGGGTGTCCAAAAGTACTGTATTTGGTGGCAGTGGGCTATGCAAGACCTGTAGTGGGCTCAGTTCATTGTGCAAAGACTTGTATTGCTCTCAGGAGTGTACAAGGGTTGAATTGGCCTCAGTGGGACCTTTGGGGACTGCATTAGGCTCAGTGGGGTGTGCAAATGCCTGCATTGGCTTCCGTGTAGCTCGCAAGGCCTACACAGACCTCAGTAGGGTATGCAAAGTCGGGTGCTTGTTCTTGGTAGAAAATGCAAGGTGCATATTGATCTCAGTTGGATGTGCTCTCAGTGGTGTGTGCAAGGATTTGTGTTGCTCTCACTAGAGTGTGTAAGGTCTATATTGACCTCACGGCCATATGCAAGACATGCATTGGTTTCAGTGTGGCTCACAAGGCTACATCGGCCTCAGTGGGTTGCGCAAATGCTTGTATTACACTCAGTGGGGGTGTACAAGTTCTGTATTTTCCTCAAAGGCGTTTATTGTACCCAGGGGGCTGTGCAAAGGCCTGGGCTGGCATCAGTGGGGAGTCCAAGGTCGCTATTGCCCTCAGAGGGTCTTTGAAATGTCCCCATGAGACCTCAGTGGGCTGTGCAAATGCCTGCATTTCCTGGGTTGGCCTCATTGGGGGCTGGGCAAAAGATTGCATTTGGCTTCAGTGGAAGACGCTGTGCCTGAATTGGACTCAGTGAGGTGGGCACTGAGTGTGTTGGAACCAATGGTGATCTCAAAGTGATGTATTGGCCTCAGTGGGGTGTGGAAACATTCTCTCGCTCTTCCCTCCTTCCTTCCCTTTTCCTCTGCTCCTTCTTTCCCTCCTTCCAAATCGTCCCCAACCCTCCCTTCTTTCCTTCCTTTCTTCCTTCCTTTCCTTCCCTCTTTGCTTACCTCATTCCATCCCTCCTTCATTCCCTCTCAACCTGCTTCCCTTCTTCCTTCCTTCACTTTTTCATTCCCTTTTCATCCCTCCTCCTTCCCATCATTCCTTCCTGCCATCCCTCTTTCCTTCCATCCTTCTCACCTTCCCTTCCTCCTTCCTTTGCTTCCCTCCTTCTTTCCTCCCTCCCTCCTTCCTTCTGTTCTTTCCCTCCTTCCATCCTGTCCTCCTTCTTTCCCTACTTACTTCTTAAATTCCTTCTTTCCTTCCCCTCTTGAGTCTTTCCTTCCCATTTTCCTTCCTCCTTTCTTCCCCTCATTCCCTCCCTCCCTCCCTCTCTCCCTCCTTCCTTCCTTTCTTCCTAGCTTCCTTCCACTCTCATTCCGTCAGATATTCAGCCACCCATTCACATAGACTCACCCCTCAAGCCCACCTACCCGACAGGCACCCCCACAGTACAAGGGAACCACGAGAACTCAGTGGGGTGAAGCTCACCTCATACATGGATATCAGGTAATAATCCACTCTGGTGGCCATGCACAGGAGGAGGAGAAGGAGGAGGAGGAGGAGGAGGAGGAGGAGGAGGAGGAGGAGGAGGAGGAGGAGGAGGAGGAAACCCTCCATCCTCAGCCCCTGCACCTCAAATTCCTTTTCCTGGTTGGCGAGACCGGGCCTGAGGCCGATGGCGTCGGAATCCAGAAGACAACGGGGATC
>NW_025956869.1:0-53949 GCF_023159225.1 Perognathus longimembris pacificus | reverse complement strand
TCCTAAATGAGCTTTTATCTCTCTCCCGTCACCACAAATCAGATTCTTCTGAGGAGTTCCCAGTACATTATCCTTTCCCCTGTGTAATTACCTTAACAAGCTCCAGCTGTTTTTATTCTCAGAATGTTTACTCCCTGATATACAGCTGCCTACCCCCTTCGTAAGTGCAGGTCCTAAATGAGCTTTTTTCTCTGTTCCCTCACCACAATCCAGATTCTTTTGGGGAGTTACCAGTACAGTAACCATACCAGGAAGTACTTAATTTATTAAGCTACTGATTTTCTTAATCTCAATGGATTTATTTACTGATAAACAGCTACCTACGCAGCATGTTCATGTCGTTCATAAATGAGCATTTATCTCTCTCCCCTCACCACAAATCAGATTCTTCTGAAGAGTTCCCAGTACTTTATCCTTTCCTCTGTGTAATTACTTTAACAAGCTCCAGCTGTTTTTATTCTCAAAAGGTTTACTCCCTGATATACAGCTGCCTACCCCCTTCGTAAGTGCAGGTCCTAAACGAGCTTTTTTCTCTGTTCCCTCACCACAATCCAGATTCTTTTGGGGAGTTACCAGTACAGTAACCATACCAGGAAGTACTTAATTTATTAAGCTACTGCTTTTCTTAATCTCAGTGGAGATATTTACGGATAAACAGGTACCTACGCAGCATGTTCATGTCGTTCCTAAATGAGCTTTTTTCTCTGTTCCCTCACCACAATCCAGATTCTTTTGGGGAGGTACCAGTACAGTATACATACCAGGAAGTACTTAATTTATTAAGCTACTGCTTTTCTTAATCTCAGTGGAGATATTTACTGATAAACAGCTACGTATGCAGCATGTTCATGTCGTTCCTAAATGAGCTTTTATCTCTCTCCCCTCACCACAAATCAGATTCTTCTGAGGAGTTCCCGGTACATTATCCTTTCCCCTGTGTAATTACCTTAACAAGATCCAGCTGTTTTTATTCTCAACAGGTTTACTCCCTGATATACAGCTGCCTACCCCCTTCGTAAGTGCAGGTCCTAAATGAGCTTTTTTCTCTGTTCCCTCACCACAATCCAGATTCTTTTGGGGAGTTACCAGTACAGTAACCATACCAGGAAGTATTTAATTTATTAAGCTACTGATTTTCTTAATATCAGTGGATTCATTTACTGATAAACAGCTACCTACGCAGCATGTTCATGTCGTTCCTAAATGAGCTTTTATCTCTCTCCCCTCACCACAAAAAAGATTCTTCTGAGGAGTTCCCAGTACATTATCCTTTCCCCTGCGTAATTACCTTAACAAGCTCCAGCTGTTTTTATTCTCAGAAGGTTTACTCCCTGATATTCAGCTGCCTAACCCCTTCGTAAGTGCAGGTCCTAGATGAGCTTTTTTCTCTGTTCCCTCACCACAATCCAGATTCTTTTGGGGAGTTACCAGTACAGTAAACATACCAGGAAGTACTTAATTTATTAAGCTTCTGCTTTCCTTAATCTCAGTGGAGATATTTACTGATAAACAGCTACCTACGCAGCATGTTCATGTCGTTCCTAAATGAGCTTTTTTCTCTGTTCCCTCACCACAATCCAGATTCTTTTGGGTTGTTACCAGTACAGTATACATACCAGGAAGTACTTAATTTACTAAGCTACTGCTTTTCTTAATCTCAGTGGAGATATTTACTGATAAACAGCTACGTATGCAGCATGTTCATGTCGTTCTTAATGAGCTTTTATCTCTCTCCCCTCACCACAAATCAGATTCTTCTGAGGAGTTCCCAGTACATTATCCTTTCCCCTGTGGAATTACCTTAACAAGCTCCAGCTGTTTTTATTCTCAGAATCGATACTCCCTGATATACAGCTGCCTACCCCCTTCGTAATTGCAGGTCCTAAATGAGCTTTTTTCTCTGTTTTTTGACAACAATCCAGATTCTTTTGGGGAGTTACCAGTACAGTAACCATACCAGGAAGTACTTAATTTATTAAGCTACTGCTTTTCTTAATCTCAGTGGAGATATTTACTGATAAACAGCTACCTACGCAGTATGTTCATGACGTTCCTAAATGAGCTTTTGTCTCTGTCCCCTCACCACAAATCAGATTCTTCTGAGGAGTTCCCAGTACATTATCCTTTCCCCTGTGTAATTACCTTAACAAGCTCCAGCTGTTTTTATTCTCAGAAGGTTTACTCCCTGATATACAGCTGCCTACCCCCTTCGTAAGTGCAGGTACTAAATGAGCTTTTTCTCTGTTCCCTCACCACAATCCAGGTTCTTTGGGGGAGTTACCAGTACAGTAACCATACCAGGAAGTACTTAATTTATTAAGCTACTGCTTTTCTTAATCTCAGTGGAAATATTTACTGATAAACAGCTACCTATGCAGCATGTTCATGTCGTTCCTAAATGAGCTTTTTTCTCTGTTCCCTCACCACAATCCAGATTCTTTTGGGGAGTTACCAGTATAGTATCCATACCAGGAAGTACTTAATTTATTAACCTACTGCTTTTCTTAATCTCAGTGGAGATATTTACTGATAAACCGCTCCGTATGCAGCATGTTCATGTCGTTCCTAAATGAGGTTTTATCTCTCTCCCCTCAACACAAATCAGATTCTTCTGAGGAGTTCCCAGTACATTATCCTTTCCCCTGTGTAATTACCTTAACAAGCTCCAGCTGTCTTTATTCTCAGAAGGTTTACTCCCTGATATACAGCTGCCTACCCCCTTCATAAGTGCAGGTCCTAAATGAGCTTTTTTCTCTGTTCCCTCACCACAATTCAGATTCCATTGGGGAGTTACCAGTACAGTAACCATACCAGGAAGTACTTAATTTATTAAGCTACTGCTTTTCTTAATCTCAGTGGAGATATTTACTGATAAACAGCTACCTACGCATTATGTTCATGTCGTTCCTAAATGAGCTTTTATCTCTCTCCCCTCACCACAAATCAGATTCTTCTGAGGACTTCCCAGTACATTATCCTTTCCCCTGTGTAATTACCTTAACAAGCTCCAGCTGTTTTTATTCTCAGAAGGTTTACTCCCTGATATACAGCTGCCTACCCCCTTCGTAAGTGCAGGTCCTAAATGAGCTTTTTTCTCTGTTCCCTCACCACAATCCAGATTCTTTTGGGGAGTTACCAGTACAGTAACCATACCAGGAAGTACTTAATTTATTAGGCTACTGCTTTTCTTAATCTCAGTGGAGATATTTACTGATAAACAGCTACCTACGCAGCATGTTCATGTCGTTCCTAAATGAGCTTTTATCTCTCTCCCCTCACCACAAATCAGATTCTTCTGAGGAGTTCCCAGTACATTATCCTTTCCCCTGTGTAATTAACTTAACAAGCTCCAGCTGTTTTTATTCTCAGAAGGTTTACTCCCTGATATACAGATGCCTACCCCCTTCGTAAGTGCAGGTCCTAAATGAGGTTTTTTCTCTGTTCCCTCATCACAATCCAGATTCTTTTCGGGAGTTACCAGTACAGTAACCATACCAGGAAGTACTTAATTTATTAAGCTACTGCTTTTCTTAATCTCATTGGAGATATTTACTGATAAACAGCTACCTACGCAGCATGTTCATGTCGTTCCTAAATGAGCTTTTATCTCTCTCCCCTCACCACAAATCAGATTCTTCTAAGGAGTTCCCAGTACTTTATCCTTTCCCGTGTGTAATTACCTTAACAACCTCCAGCTGTTTTTATTCTCAGAATGTTTACTCCCTGATATACAGCTGCCTAACCCCTTCGTAAGTGCCGGTCCTAAATGAGCTTTTTTCTCTGTTCCCTCACCAAAATCCAGATTCTTTTGGGGATTTACCAGTACAGTAACCATACCAGGAATTACTTAATTTATTAAGCTACTGCTTTTCTTAATCTCATTGGAGATATTTACTGATAAACAGCTACCTACGCAGCATGTTCATGTCGTTCCTAAATGAGCTTTTATCTCTCTCCCCTCACCACAAATCAGATTCTTCTGAGGAGTTCCCAGTACATTATCCTTTCCCCTGTGTAATTACCTTAACAATCTCCAGCTGTTTTTATTCTCAGAAGTTTTACTCCCTGATATACACCAGCCTAACCCCTTCGTAAGTGCAGGTCCTAAATGAGCTTTTTTCTCTGTTCCCTCACCACAATCCAGATTCTTTTGGGGAGTTACCAGTACAGTAACCATACGAGGAAGTACTTAATTTATTAAGCTACTGCTTTTCTTAATCTCAGTGGAGACATTTACTGATAAACAGCTACCTACGCAGCATGTTCATGTCGTTCCTAAATGAGCTTTTATCTCTCTCCCCTCACCACAAATCAGATTCTTCTGAGGAGTTCCCAGTACAGTATCCTTTCCCCTGTGTAATTACTTTAACAAGCTCCAGCTGTTTTTATTCTCAGAAGGTTTACTCCCTGATATACAGCTGCCTCCCCCCTTCGTAAGTGCAGCTCATAAATGAGCTTTTTTCTCTGTTCCCTCACCACAATCCAGATTCTTTTGGGGAGTTACCAGTACAGTAACCATACCAGGAAGTACTTAATTTATTAAGATACTGCTTTTCTTAATCTCAGTGGAGATATTTACTGATAAACAGCTACCTACGCAGCATGTTCATGTCGTTCCTAAATGAGCTTTTTTCTCTGTTCCCTCACCACAATCCAGATTCTTTTGGGGAGTTACCAGTACAGTAACCATACCAGGAAGTACTTAATTTATTAAGCTACTGCTTTTCTTAATCTCAGTGGAGATATTTACTGATAAACAGCTACCTACGCAGTATGTTCATGTCGTTCCTAAATGAGCTTTTATCTCACTCCCGTCACCACAAATCAGATTCTTCTGAGGAGTTCCCAGTACATTATCCTTTCCCCTGTGTAATTACCTTAACAAGCTCCAGCTGTTTTTATTCTCAGAATGATTACTCCCTGATATACGGCTGCCTATCCCCTTCGTAAGTGCAGGTCCTAAATGAGCTTTTTTCTCTGTTCCCTCACCACAATCCAGATTCTTTTGGGGAGTTACCAGTACAGTAACCATACCAGGAAGTACTTAATTTATTAAGCTACTGATTTTCTCAATCTCAGTGGATTTATTTACTGATGAACAGCTACCTACGCAGCATGTTCATATCGTTCCTAAATGAACTTTTATCTCTCTCCCCTCACCACAAATAAGATTCTTCTGATGAGTTCCCAGTACATTATCCTTTCCCCTGTGTAATTACCTTAACAAGCTCCAGCTGTTTTTATTCTCAGAAGGTTTACTCCCTGATATACAGCTGCCTACCCCCTTTGTAAGTGCAGGTCCTAAATGAGCTTTTTTCTCTGTTCCCTCACCACAATCCAGATTCTTTTGGGGAGTTACCAGTACAGTAACCATACCAGGAAGTACTTAATTTATTAAGCTACTGCTTTTCCTAATCTCAGTGGAGATATTTACTGATAAACAGCTACCTACGCAGCATGTTCATGTCGTTCCTAAATGAGCTTTTATCTCTCTCCCCTCACCACAAATCAGATTCTTCTGAGGAGTTCCCAGTACATTATCCGTTCCCCTGTGTAATTACCTTAACAAGCTCCAGCTGTTTTTATTCTCAGAAGGTTTACTCCCTGACATACAGCTGCCTACCCCCTTCGTAAGTGCAGGTCCTAAATGAGCTTTTTTCTCTGTTCCCTCACCACAATCCAGATTCTTTTGGGGAGTTACCAGTACAGTAACCATACCAGGAAGTACTTAATTTATTAAGCTACTGCTTTTCTTAAACTCAGTGGAGATATTTACTGATAAACAGCTACCTACGCAGCATGTTCATGTCGTTCCTAAATGAGCTTTTATCTCTCTCCCCTCACCACAAATCAGATTCTTCTGAGGAGTTCCCAGGACATTATCCTTTCCCCTGTGTAATTACCTTAACAAGCTCCAGCTGTTTTTATTCTGAGAAGGTTTACTCCCTGATATACAGCTGCCTACCCCTTTCGTAAGTGCAGGTCCTAAATGAGCTTTTTTCTCTGTTCCCTCACCACAATCCAGATTCTTTTGGGGAGTTACCAGTACAGTAACCATACCAGGAAGTACTTAATTTATTAAGCTACTGGTTTTCTTTTTTTTTGTTTGTTTGTTTGTTTTTTGGCCATTCCTCGGCCTTGGGCTCAGGGCCTGAGCACTGTCCCTCGCTTCTTCCCGCTCAAGGCTAGCACTCTGCCACTTGAGCCACAGCGCCGCTTCTGGCCGTTTTCTGTATATGTGGTGCTGGGGAATCGAACCTAGGGCCTCGTGTATCCGAGGCAGGCACTCTTGCCACTAGGCTATATCCCCAGTCCCAAGCTACTGCTTTTCTTAATCTCAGTGGAGATATTTACTGATAAACAGCTACCTACACAGCATGTTCATGTCGTTCCTAAATGAGCTTTTATCTCTCTCCCCTCACCACAAATCAGATTCTTCTGAGGAGTTCCCAGTACATTATCCTTTCCCCTGTGTAATTACCTTAACAACCTCCAGTTGTTTTTATTCTCGGAAGGTTTACTCCCTGATATACAGCTGCCTACCCCCTTCGTAAGTGCAGGTCTTAAATGAGCTTTTTTCTCTGTTCCCTCACCACAATCCAGATTCTTTTGGGGAGTTACCAGTACAGTAACCATACCAGGAAGTACTTAATTTATTAAGCTACTTCTTATCTTAATCTCAGTGGAGATATTTACTGAAAAAGAGCTACGTATGCAGCATGTTCATGTCGTTCCTAAATGAGCTTTTATCTCTCTCCCCTCACCACAAATCAGATTCTTCTGAGGAGTTCCCAGTACATTATCCTTTCCCCTGTGTAATTACCTTAACAAGCTCCAGCTCTTTTTATTCACCGAAGGTTTACTCACCACAATCCAGATTCTTTTGGGGAGTTACCAGTACAGTAACCATACCAGGAAGTACATAATTTATTAGGTACTGCTTTTCTTAATCTCATTGGAGATATTTACTGATAAACAGCTACCTACGCAGCACGTTCATGTCGTTCCTAAATGAGTTTTTTTCTCTCTCTCCTCACCACAAATCAGATTCTTCTGAGGAGTTCCCAGTACATTATCCTTTCCCTTGTGTAATTACCTTAACAAGCTCCAGCTGTTTTTATTCTCAGAAGGTTTACTCCCTGATATACAGCTGCCTACCCCCTTCGTAAGTGCAGGTCCTAAATGAGCTTTTTTCTCTGTTCCCTCACCACAATCCAGATTCTGTTGGGGAGTTAGCAGTACAGTAACCATGCCAGGAAGTACTTAATTTATTAAGCTACTGCTTTTCTTAATCTCAGTGGAGATATTTACTGATAAACAGCTACCTAAGCAGCATGTTCATGTTGTTCCTAAATGAGCTTTTATCTCTCTCCCCTCACCAGAAATCAGATTCTTCTGAGGAGTTCCCAGTACATTATGCTTTCCCCTCTGTAATTACCTGAAGAAACTCCAGCTGTTTTTATTCTCAGAAGGTTTATTCCCTGATATACAGCTGCCTACCCCCTTCGTAAGTGCAGGTCCTAAATGAGCTTTTTTCTCTGTTCCCTCACCACATTCCAGATTCTATTGGGGAGTTACCAGTACGGTAACCATACCAGGAAGTACTTAATTTATTAAGCTCCTGCTTTTCTTAATCTCAGTGGAGATATTTACTGATAAACAGCTACCTACGCAGCATGTTCATGTCGTTCCTAAATGAGCTTTTAACTCTCTCCCCTCACCACAAATCAGATTCTTCTGAGTAGTTCCCAGTACATTATCCTTTCCCCTGTGTAATTACCTTAACAAGCTCCTGCTGTTTTTACTCTCAGAAGGTTTACTCCCTGATATACAGCTGCCTACCCCCTTCGTAAGTGCAGGTCCTAAATGAGCTTTTTTCTCTGTTCCCTCACCACAATCCAGATTCTTTTGGGGAGTTACCAGTACAGTATCCATACCAGGAAGTACTTAAATTATTAAGCTACTGCTTTTCTTAATCTCAGTGGAGATATTTACTGATAAACAGCTACATATGCAGCATGTTCATGTCGTTCCTAAATGAGATTTTATCTCTCTCCCCTCACCACAAATCAGATTCTTCTGAGGAGTTCCCAGGACATTATTCTTTCCCCTGTGTAATTACCTTAACAAGCTCCAGCTCTTTTTATTCTCAGAAGGTTTACTCACTGATATACAGCTGCCTACCCCCTTCGTAAGTGCAGGTCCTAAATGAGCTTTTTTCTCTGTTCCCTCACGCCAATCCAGATTCTTTTATAGAGTTACCCGTAAAGAAACCATACCAGGAAGTACTTAATTTATTAAGATACTGCTTTTCTTAATCTCAGTGGAGATATTTACTGATAAAAAGCTAACTATGCAGCATGTTCATGTCGTTCCTAAATGAGCTTTTATCTCTCTCCCCTCACCACAAATGAGATTCTTCTGATGAGTTCCCAGTACATTATCCTTTCCCCTGTGTAATTACCTTAACAAGCTCCAGCTGTTTTTATTCTCCGAAGGTTTACTCACCACAATCCAGATTCTTTTGGGGAGTTACCAGTACAGTAACCATACCAGGAAGTACTTAATTTATTAAGCTACTGCTATTCTTAATCTCAGTGGAGATATTTACTGATAAACAGCAACATACGCAGCATGTTCATGTCGTTCCTAAATGAGCTTTTATCACTCTCCCCTCACCACAAATCAGATTCTTCTGAGGAGTTCCCAGTACATTATCCTTTCCCCTGTGTAATTACCTTAACAAGCTCCAGCTGTTTTTATTCCCAGAAGGGATACTCCCTGATATACAGCTGCCTACCCCCTTCGTAAGTGCAGGTACTAAAGGAGCTTTTTTCTCTGTTCCCTCACCACAATCCAGATTCTTTTCGGGAGTTACCAGTACAGTAACCATACCAGGAAGTACTTAATTTATTAAGCTACTGCTTTTTTTAATCTCAGTGGAGATATTTACTGATAAACAGCTACCTACGCAGCATGTTCATGTCGTTCCTAAATGAGCTTTTATCTCTCTCCCCTCACCACAAATCAGATTCTTCTGAGGAGTTCCCAGTACATTATCCTTTCCCCTGTGTAATTACCTTAACAAGCTCCTGCTGTTTTTATTCCCAGAAGGGATACTCCCTGATATACAGCTGCCTACCCCCTTCGTAAGTGCAGTTAGTAAAGGAGCTTTTTTCTCTGTTCCCTCACCACAATCCAGATTCTTTTGGGGAGTTACCAGTACAGTAACCATACCAGGAAGTACTTAATTTATTAAGCTACTTCTTATCTTAATCTCAGTGGAGATATTTACTGATAAACAGCTACGTACGCAGCATGTTCATGTCGTTCCTAAATGAGCTTTTATCTCTCTCCCCTCACCACAAATCAGATTCTTCTGAGGAGTTCCCAGTACATTATCCTTTCCCCTGTGTAATTACCTTAACAAGCTCCAGCTGTTTTTATTCACCGAAGGTTTACTCACCACAATCCAGATTCTTTTGGGGAGTTACCAGTACAGTAACCATACCAGGAAGTACATAATTTATTAAGGTACTGCTTTTCTTAATCTCATTGGAGATATTTACTGATAAACAGCTACCTACGCAGCACGTTCATGTCGTTCCTAAATGAGCTTTTATCTCTCTCCCCTCACCACAAATCAAATTCTTCTGAGGAGTTCCCAGTACATTATCCTTTCCCCTGTGTAATTAACTTAACAAGCTCCAGCTGTTTTTATTCTCAGAAGGTTTACTCCCTGATATACAGCTGCCTACCCCCATCGTAAGTGCAGGTCATAAATGAGCTTTTTTCTCTGTTCCCTCACCACAATCCAGATTCTTTTGGGGAGTGAGCAGTACAGTAACCATGCCAGGAAGTACTTAATTTATTAAGCTACTGATTTTCTTAATCTCAGTGGAGATATTTACTGATAAACAGCTACCTACGCAGCATGTTCATGTCATTCCTAAATGAGCTTTTATCTCTCTCCCCTCACCACAAATCAGATTCTTCTGAGGAGTTCCCAGTACATTATCCTTTCCCCTGTGTAATTACCTTAACAAGCTGCAGCTGTTTTTATTCTCAGAAGGTTTACTCCCTGACATACAGCTGCCTACCCCCTTCGTAAGTGCAGGTCCTAAATGAGCTTTTTTCTCTGTTCCCTCACCACAATCCAGATTCTTTTGGGGAGTTACCAGTACAGTAACAATACCAGGAAGTACTTAATTTATTAAGCTACTGCTTTTCTTAATCTCAGTGGAGATATTTACTGATAAACAGCTACCTAGGCAGCATGTTCATGTCGTTCCTAAATGAGCTTTTATCTCTCTCCCCTCACCACAAATGAGATTCTTCTGAGGAGTTCCCAGTACATTATCCTTTCCCCTGTGTAATTATTTTAACAAGCTCCAGCTGCTTTTATTCTCCGAAGGTTTACTCACCACATTCCAGATTCTTTTGGGGAGTTACCAGTACAGTAACCATACCAGGAAGTACTTAATTTATTAAGCTACTGCGTTTTTTAATCTCAGTGGAGATATTTACTGATAAACAGCTATCTACGCAGCATGTTCATGTCGTTCCTAAATGAGCTTTTATCTCTCTCCCCTCACCACAAATCAGATTCTTCTGAGGAGTTCCCAGTACATTATCCTTTCCCCTGTGTAATTACCTTAACAAGCTCCTGCTGTTTTTATTCCCAGAAGGGATACTCCCTGATATACAGCTGCCTACCCCCTTCGTAAGTGCAGGTACTAAAGGAGCTTTTTTCTCTGTTCCCTCACCACAATCCAGATTCTTTTGGGGAGTTACTAGTACAGTAACCATACCAGGAAGTACTTAATTTATTAAGCTACTTCTTATCTTAATCTCAGTGGAGATATTTACTGATAAACAGCTACGTATGCAGCATGTTCATGTCGTTCCTAAATGAGCTTTTATCTCTCTCCCCTCACCACAAATCAGATTCTTCTGAGGAGTTCCCAGTACATTATCCTTTCCCCTGTGTAATTACCTTAACAAGCTCCAGCTGTTTTTATTCACCGAAGGTTTACTCACCACAATCCAGATTCTTTTGGGGAGTTACCAATACAGTAACCATACCAGGAAGTACATAATTTATTAAGGTACTGCTTTTCTTAATCTCATTGGAGATATTTACTGATAAACAGCTACCTACGCAGCACGTTCATGTCGTTCCTAAATGAGCTTTTATCGCTCTCCCCTCACCACAAATCAGATTCTTCTGAGGAGTTCCCAGTACATTATCCTTTCCCCTGTGTAATTACCTTAACAAGCTCCAGCTGTTTTTATTCTCAGAAGGTTTACTCCCTGATATACAGCTGCCTAACCCCATCGTAAGTGCAGGTCATAAATGAGCTTTTTTCTCTGTTCCCTCACCAAAATCCAGATTCTTTTGTTTAGTGAGCAGTACAGTAACCATGCCAGGAAGTACTTAATTTATTAAGCTACTGATTTTCTTAATCTCAGTGGAGATATTTACTGATAAACAGCTACCTACGCAGCATGTTCATGTCATTCCTAAATGAGCTTTTATCTCTCTCCCCTCACCACAAATCAGATTCCTCTGAGGAGTTCCCAGTACATTATCCTTTCCCCTGTGTAATTACCTTAACCAGCTGCAGCTGTTTTTATTCTCAGAAGGTTTACTCCCTGACATACAGCTGCCTACCCCTTCGTAAGTGCAGGTCCTAAATGAGCTTTTTTCTCTGTTCCCTCACCACAATCCAGATTCTTCTGGGGAGTTACCAGTACAGTAACCATAGCAGGAAGTACTTAATTTATTAAGCTACTGCTTTTCTTAATCTCAGTGGAGATATTTACTGATAAACAGCTACCTAGGCAGCATGTTCATGTCGTTCCTAAATGAGCTTTTATCTCTCTCCCCTCACCACAAATGAGATTCTTCTGAGGAGTTCCCAGTACATTATCCTTTCCCCTGTGTAATTACCTTAACAAGCTCCAGCTGCTTTTATTCTGCGAAGGTTTACTCACCACATTCCAGATTCTTTTGGGGAGTTACCAGTACAGTAACCATACCAGGAAGTACTTAATTTATTAAGCTACTGCTTTTCTTAATCTCAGTGGAGATATTTACTGATAAACAGCTACCTACGCAGCATGTTCATGTCGTTCCTAAATGAGCTTTTTTCTCTGTTCCCTCAACACAATCCAGATTCTTTTGGGGAGTTACCAGTACAGTAACCATACCAGGAAGTACTTAATTTATTAAGCTACTGCTTTTCTTAATCTCAGTGGAGATATTTACTGATAAACAGCTACCTACGCAGTATGTTCATGTCGTTCCTAAATGAGCTTTTATCTCTCTCCCGTCACCACAAATCAGATTCTTCTGAGGAGTTCCCAGTACATTATCCTTTCCCCTGTGTAATTACCTTAACAAGCTCCAGCTGTTTTTATTCTCAGAATGATTACTCCCTGATATACGGCTGCCTATCCCCTTCGTAAGTGCAGGTCCTAAATGAGCTTTTTTCTCTGTTCCCTCACCACAATCCAGATTCTTTTGGGGAGTTACCAGTACAGTAACCATACCAGGAAGTACTTAATTTATTAAGCTACTGATTTTCTCAATCTCAGTGGATTTATTTACTGATGAACAGCTACCTACGCAGCATGTTCATATCGTTCCTAAATGAACTTTTATCTCTCTCCCCTCACCACAAATAAGATTCTTCTGAGGAGTTCCCAGTACATTATCCTTTCCCCTGTGTAATTACCTTAACAAGCTCCAGCTGTTTTTGTTCTCAGATGGTTTACTCCCTGATATACAGCTGCCTACCCCCTTTGTAAGTGCAGGTCCTAAATGAGCTTTTTTCTCTGTTCCCTCACCACAATCCAGATTCTTTTGGGGAGTTACCAGTACAGTATCCATACCAGGAAGTACTTAATTTATTAAGCTACTGCGTTTCCTAATCTCAGTGGAGATATTTACTGATAAACAGCTACCTACGCAGCATGTTCATGTCGTTCCTAAATGAGCTTTTATCTCTCTCCCCTCACCACAAATCAGATTCTTCTGAGGAGTTCCCAGTACATTATCCGTTCCCCTGTGTAATTACCTTAACAAGCTCCAGCTGTTTTTATTCTCAGAAGGTTTACTCCCTGACATACAGCTGCCTACCCCCTTCGTAAGTGCAGGTCCTAAATGAGCTTTTTTCTCTGTTCCCTCACCACAATCCAGATTCTTTTGGGGAGTTACCAGTACAGTAACCATACCAGGAAGTACTTAATTTATTAAGCTACTGCTTTTCTTAAACTCAGTGGAGATATTTACTGATAAACAGCTACCTACGCAGCATGTTCATGTCGTTCCTAAATGAGCTTTTATCTCTCTCCCCTCACCACAAATCAGATTCTTCTGAGGAGTTCCCAGGACATTATCCTTTCCCCTGTGTAATTACCTTAACAAGCTCCAGCTGTTTTTATTCTGAGAAGGTTTACTCCCTGATATACAGCTGCCTACCCCTTTCGTAAGTGCAGGTCCTAAATGAGCTTTTTTCTCTGTTCCCTCACCACAATCCAGATTCTTTTGGGGAGTTACCAGTACAGTAACCATACCAGGAAGTACTTAATTTATTAAGCTACTGGTTTTCTTTTTTTTTGTTTGTTTGTTTGTTTTTTGGCCAGTCCTCGGCCTTGGGCTCAGGGCCTGAGCACTGTCCCTCGCTTCTTCCCGCTCAAGGCTAGCACTCTGCCACTTGAGCCACAGCGCCGCTTCTGGCCGTTTTCTGTATATGTGGTGCTGGGGAATCGAACCTAGGGCCTCGTGTATCCGAGGCAGGCACTCTTGCCACTAGGCTATATCCCCAGTCCCAAGCTACTGCTTTTCTTAATCTCAGTGGAGATATTTACTGATAAACAGCTACCTACACAGCATGTTCATGTCGTTCCTAAATGAGCTTTTATCTCTCTCCCCTCACCACAAATCAGATTCTTCTGAGGAGTTCCCAGTACATTATCCTTTCCCCTGTGTAATTACCTTAACAACCTCCAGCTGTTTTTATTCTCGGAAGGTTTACTCCCTGATATACAGCTGCCTACCCCCTTCATAAGTGCAGGTCTTAAATGAGCTTTTTTCTCTGTTCCCTCACCACAATCCAGATTCTTTTGGGGAGTTACCAGTACAGTAACCATACCAGGAAGTACTTAATTTATTAAGCTACTGCTTTTCTTTTTTTTTTTCTGTTTGTTTGTTTTTTGGCCAGTCCTGGGCCTTGGACCCAGGGCCTGAGCACTGTCCCTGTCTTCTTCCCGCTCAAGGCTAGCACTCTGCCACTTGAGCCACAGCTCCGCTTCTGGCCGTTTTCTGTATATGTGGTGCTGGGGAATCGAACCTAGGGCCTCGTGTATCCGAGGCAGGCACTCTTGCCACTAGGCTATATCCCCAGTCCCAAGCTACTGCTTTTCTTAATCTCAGTGGAGATATTTACTGATAAACAGATACCTACGCAGCATGTTCATGTCGTTACTAAATGAGCTTTTATCTCTCTCCCCTCACCACAAATCAGATTCTTCTGAGGAGTTCCCAGTACATTATCCTTTCCCCTGTGTAATTACCTTAACAAGCTCCAGCTGTTTTTATTCTCAGAAGGTTTACTCCCTGACATACAGCTGCCTACCCCCTTCGTAATTGCAGGTCCTAAATGAGCTTTTTTCTCTGTTCCCTCACCACAATCCAGAATCGTTTGGGGAGTTACCAGTACAGGAACCATACCAGGAAGTACTTAATTTATTAAGCTACTGTTTTTCTTAAACTCAGTGGAGATATTTACTGATAAACAGCTACCTACACAGCATGTTCATGTCGTTCCTAAATGAGCTTTTATCTCTCTCCCCTCACCACAAATCAGATTCTTCTGAGGAGTTCCCAGTACATTTTCCTTTCCCCTGTGTAATTACCTTAACAAGCTAGAGGTGTTTTTATTCTCAGAAGGTTTACTCCCTGATATACAGCTGCCTACCCCCTTCGTAAGTGCAGGTCCTAAATGAGCTTTTTTCTCTCTTCCCTCACCACAATCCAGATTCTTTTGGGGAGTTACCAGTACAGTAACCATAGCAGAAAGTACTTAATTTATTAAGCTACTGCTTTTCTTAATCTCAGTGGAGATATTTACTGATAAACAGCTACTACGCAAGATGTTCATGTCGTTCCTAAATGAGCTTTTTTCTCTGTTCCCTCACCACAATACAGATTCTTTTGGGGAGTTACCAGTACAGTAACCATACCAGGAAGGACTTAATTTATTAAGCTACTGCTTTTCTTTATCTCAGTGGAGATATTTACTGATAAACAGCTACCTACGCAGCTTGTTCATGTCGTTCCCAAATGAGCTTTATTCTCTCTCCCCTCACAACAAATCAGATTCTTCTGAGGAGTTCCCAGTACATTATCCTTTCCCCTGTGTAATTACCTTAACAAGCTCCAGCTGTTTTTATTCTCAGAAGGTTTACTCCCTGATATACAGCTGCCTACCCCCTTCGTAAGTGCAGGTCCTAAATGAGCTTTTTTCTCTGTTCCCTCACCACAATCCAGATTCTTTTGGGGAGTTACCAGTACAGTAACCATACCAGGAAGGACTTAATTTATTAAGCTACTGCTTTTCTTTATCTCAGTGGAGATATTTACTGATAAACAGCTACCTACGCAGCTTGTTCATGTCGTTCCCAAATGATCTTTATTCTCTCTCCCCTCACAACAAATCAGATTCTTCTGAGGAGTTCCCAGTACATTATCCTTTCCCCTGTGTAATTACCTTAACAAGCTCCAGCTGTTTTTATTCTCAGAAGGTTTACTCTCTGTTATACAGCTGCCTACCCCCTTCGTAAGTGCAGGTCCTAAATGAGCTTTTTTCTCTGTTCCCGCACCACAATCCAGATTCTTTTGGGGAGTTACCAGTACAGTAACCATACCAGGAAGTACTTAATTTATTAAGCTACTGCTTTTCTTAATCTCAGTGGAGATATTAACTGATAAACAGCTACCTACGCAGCATGTTCCTGTCGTTCCTAAATGAGCTTTCATCTCTCTCCCCTCACCACAAATCAGATTCTTCTGAGGAGTTCCCAGTACATTATCCTTTCCCCTGTGTAATTACCTTAACAAGCTCCAGCTGTTTTTATTCTCAGAAGTTTTACTCCCTGATATACAGCTGCCTACCCCCTTCGTAAGTGCAGGTCCAAAATGAGCTTTTTTCTCTCTTCCCTCACCACAATCCAGATTCTTTTGGGGAGTTACCAGTACAGTAACCATACTAGGAAGTACTTAAGTTATTAAACTACTGTTTGCTTAATCTTAGTGGAGATATTTACTGATAAACAGCTACCTACGCAGCATGTTCATGTCGTTCCCAAATGAGCTTTTATCTCTCTCCCCTCACCACGAATCAGATTCTTCTGAGGAGTTCCCAGTACATTATCCTTTCCCCTGTGTAATTACCTTAACAAGCTCCAGCTGTTTTTATTCTCAGAAGGTTTACTCCCTGATATACAGCTGCCTACCCCCTTCGTAAGTGCAGGACCTAAATGAGCTTTTTTCTCTGTTCCCTCACCACAATACAGATTCTTTTGGGGAGTTACTAGTACAGTAACCATACCAGGAAGTACTTAATTTATTAAGCTACTGCTTTTCTTAATCTCAGTGGAGATATTTACTGATAAACAGCTACCTACGCAGTATGTTAATGTCGTTCCTAAATGAGCTTTTATCACTCTCCCCTCACCACAAATCTGATTCTTCTGAGGAGTTCCCAGTACATTATCCTTTCCCCTGTGTAAATACCTGTATAAGCCCCAGCTGCTTTTATTCTCAGAAGGTTTACTCCCTGATATACAGCTGCCTACCCCCTTCGTAAGTGCAGGTCCTAAATGAGCTTTTTTCTCTGTTCCCTCACCACAATCCAGATTATTTTGGGGAGTTACCAGTACAGTAACCATACCAGGAAGTACTTAATTTATTAAGCTACTGATTTTCTTAATCTCAGTGGAGATATTTACTGATAAACAGCTACCTACGCAGCTTGTTCATGTCGTTCCCAAATGAGCTTTTATCTCTCTCCCCTCACCACAAATCAGATTCTTCTTAGGAGTTCCCAGTACATTATCCTTTCCCCTGTGTAATTACCTTAACAAACTCCAGCTGTTTTTATTCTCAGAAGGGATACTCCCTGATATACAGCTGCCTACCCCCTTCGTAAGTGCAGGTCCGAAATGAGCTTTTTTCTCTGTTCCCTCACCACAATCCAGATTCTTTTGGGGAGTTACCAGTACAGTAACCATACCAGGAAGTAGGTAATTTATTGAGCTACTGCTTTTCTTAATCTCAGTGGAGATATTTACTGATAAACAGCTACCTACGCAGCATGTTCCTGTCGTTCCTAAATGAGATTTTATCTCTCTCCCCTCACCACAAATCAGATTCTTCTGAGGAGTTCCCAGTACATTATCCTTTCCCCTGTGTAATTACCTTAACAAGCTCCAGGTGTTTTTATTCTCAGAAGGTTTACTCCCTGATATACAGCTGCCTAACCCCTTCGTAAGTCCAGGTCCTAAATGAGCTTTTTTCTCTGTACCCTCACCACAATCCAGATTCTTTGGGGAGTTACCAGTGCAGTAACCATACCAAGAAGTACTTAATTTATAAAGCTTCTGCTTTTCTTTTTTTTTTTTCTTTTTTTTTCATTTATTTTATCCTTTTTTTCTTCTTTTTTTTTCATTTATTTTCTGCTTTTCTTAATCTCAGTGGAGATATTTACTGATAAACAGCTACCTACGCAGCATGTTCATGGCGTTCCTAAATGAGCTTTTTTCTCTGTTCCCTCACCACAATCCAGATTCTTTTGGGGAGTTACCAGTACAGTAACCATACCAGGAAGGACTTAATTTATTAAGCTACTGCTTTTCTTTATCTCAGTGGAGATATTTACTGATAAACAGCTACCTACGCAGCTTGTTCATGTCGTTCCCAAATGAGCTTTATTCTCTCTCCCCTCACAACAAATCAGATTCTTCTGAGGAGTTCCCAGTACATTATCCTTTCCCCTGTGTAATTACCTTAACAAGCTCCAGCTGTTTTTATTCTCAGAAGGTTTACTCCCTGATATACAGCTGCCTACCCCCATCGTAAGTGCAGGTAATAAATGAGCTTTTTTCTCTGTTCCCTCACCACAATCCAGATTATTTTGGGGAGTTACCAGTACAGTAACCATACCAGGAAGTACTTAATTTATTAAGCTACTGCTTTTCGTAATCTCAGTGGAGATATTTACTGATAAACAGCTATGTATGCAGCATGTTCATGTCGTTCCTAAATGAGCTTTTATCTCTCTCCCCTCACCACAAATCAGATTCTTCTGAGGAGTTCCCAGTACATTATCCTTTCCCCTGTGTAATTACCTTAACAAGCTCCAGCTGTTTTTATTCTCAGAAGGTTTACTCCCTGATATACAGCTGCCTACCCCCTTCGTAAGTGCAGGTCCTAAATGAGCTTTTTTCTCTGTTCCCTCACCACAATCCAGATTCTTTTGGGGAGTTACTAGTACAGTAACCATACCAGGAAGTACTTAATTTATTAAGCTACTGCTTTTCTTAATCTCAGTGGAGATATTTACTGATAAACAGCTACTTACGCAGTATGTTAATGTCGTTCCTATATGAGCTTTTATCTCTCTCCCCTCACAACAAATCTGATTCTTCTGAGGAGTTCCCAGTACATTATCCTTTCCCCTGTGTAATTACCTGTATAAGCCCCAGCTGTTTTTATTCTCAGAAGGATTACTCCCTAATATACAGCTGCCTACCCCCTTCGTAAGTGCAGGTTCTAAATGAGCTTTTTTCTCTGTTCCCTCACCACAATCCAGATTCTTTTGGGGAGTTACCAGTACAGTAACCATACCAGGAAGTACTTAATTTCTTAAGCTACTGTTTTTCTTAATCTCAGTGGAGATATTTACTGATACACAGCTATCTACGCAGCTTGTTCATGTCGTTCCCAAATGAGCTTTTATCTCTCTCCCCTCACCACAAATCAGATTCTTCTGAGGAGTTCCCAGTACTTTATCCTTTCCCCTGTGTAATTACCTTAACAAACTCCAGCTGTTTTTATTCTCAGAAGGGATCCTCCCTGATATACAGCTGCCTAACCCTTCGTAAGTGCAGGTCCTAAATGAGCTTTTTTCTCTGTTCCCTCACCACAATCCAGATTCTTTTGGGGAGTTACCAGTACAGTAACCATACCAGGAAGGACTTAATTTATTAAGCTACTGCTTTTCTTTATCTCAGTGGAGATATTTACTGATAAACAGCTACCTACGCAGCTTGTTCATGTCGTTCCCAAATGAGCTTTATTCTCTCTCCCCTCACAGCAAATCAGATTCTTCTGAGGAGTTCCCAGTACATTATCCTTTCCCCTGTGTAATTACCTTAACAAGCTCCAGCTGTTTTTATTCTCAGAAGGTTTACTCCCTGATATACAGCTGCCTACCCCCTTCGTAAGTGCAGGTCCAAAATGAGCTCTTTTCTCTCTTCCCTCACCACAATCCAGATTCTTTTGGGGAGTTACCAGTACAGTAACCATACTAGGAAGTACTTAAGTTATTAAACTACTGTTTGCTTAATCTTAGTGGAGATATTTACTGATAAACAGCTACCTACGCAGCATGTTCATGTCGTTCCCAAATGAGCTTTTATCTCTCTCCCCTCACCACGAATCAGATTCTTCTGAGGAGTTCCCAGTACATTATCCTTTCCCCTGTGTAATTACCTTAACAAGCTCCAGCTGTTTTTATTCTCAGAAGGTTTACTCCCTGATATACAGCTGCCTACCCCCTTCGTAAGTGCAGGACGTAAATGAGCTTTTTTCTCTGTTCCCTCACCACAATCCAGATTCTTTTGGGGAGTTACTAGTACAGTAACCATACCAGGAATTACTTAATTTATTAAGCTACTGCTTTTCTTAATCTCAGTGGAGATATTTACTGATAAACAGCTACCTACGCAGTATGTTAATGTCGTTCCTAAATGAGCTTTTATCACTCTCCCCTCACCACAAATCTGATTCTTCTGAGGAGTTCCCAGTACATTATCCTTTCCCCTGAGTAAATACCTGTATAAGCCCCAGCTGTTTTTATTCTCAGAAGGTTTACTCCCTGATATACAGCTGCCTACCCCCTTCGTAAGTGCAGGTCCTAAATGAGCTTTTTTCTCTGTTCCCTCACCACAATCCAGATTATTTTGGGGAGTTACCAGTACAGTAACCATACCAGGAAGTACTTAATTTATTAAGCTACTGATTTTCTTAATCTCAGTGGAGATATTTACTGATAAACAGCTACCTACGCAGCTTGTTCATGTCTTTCCCAAATGAGCTTTTATCTCTCTCCCCTCACCACAAATCAGATTCTTCTGAGGAGTTCCCAGTACATTATCCTTTCCCCTGTGTAATTACCTTAACAAACTCCAGCTGTTTTTATTCTCAGAAGGGATACTCCCTGATATACAGCTGCCTACCCCCTTCGTAAGTGCAGGTCCGAAATGAGCTTTTTTCTCTGTTCCCTCACCACAATCCAGATTCTTTTGGGGAGTTACCAGTACAGTAACCATACCAGGAAGTACGTAATTTATTGAGCTACTGCTTTTCTTAATCTCAGTGGAGATATTTACTGATAAACAGCTACCTACGCAGCATGTTCCTGTCGTTCCTAAATGAGATTTTATCTCTCTCCCCTCACCACAAATCAGATTCTTCTGAGGAGTTCCCAGTACATTATCCTTTCCCCTGTGTAATTACCTTAACAAGCTCCAGGTGTTTTTATTCTCAGAAGGTTTACTCCCTGATATACAGCTGCCTACCCCCTTCGTAAGTCCAGGTCCTAAATGAGCTTTTTTCTCTGTTCCCTCACCACAATCCAGATTCTTTTGGGGAGTTACCAGTACAGTAACCATACCAGGAAGTACTTAATTTATTAAGCTACTGCTTTTCTTAATCTCAGTGGAGATATTTACTGATAAACAGCAACCTACGCAGCATGTTCATGTCGTTCCTAAATGAGCTTTTATCTCTCTCCCCTCACCACAAATCAGATTCTTCTGAGGAGTTCCCAGTACATTATCCTTTCCCCTGTGTAATTACCTTAACAAGCTCCAGCTGTTTTTATTCTCAGAATCGATACTCCCTGATATACAGCTGCCTTCCCCCTTCGTAAGTGCAGGTCCTAAATCAGCTTTTTTCTCTGTTCCCTCACCACAATCCAGATTCTTTTGGGGAGTTACCAGTACAGTAACCATACCAGGAAGTACTTAATTCATTAAGCTACTGCTTTTCTTAATCTCAGTGGAAATATTTACTGATAAACAGCTACCTACGCAGCATGTTCATGTCGTTCCTAAATGAGCTTTTATCTCTCTCCCCTCACCACAAATCAGATTCTTCTGAGGAGTTCCCAGTACATTACCCTTTCCCCTGTGTAATTGCCTTAAAAAGCTCCAGCTGTTTTTATTCTCAGAAGTTTAACTCCCTGATATACAGCTGCCTACCCGCTTCGTAAATGCAGGTCCTAAATGAGATTTTTTCTCTGTTCCCTCACCACAATATAGATTCTTTTGGGGAGTTACCAGTACAGTAACCATACCAGGAAGTACTTAATTTATTAAGCTACTGCATTTCTTAATCTCAGTGGAGATATTTACTGATAAAAAGCTACCTACGCAGCATGTTCATGTCGTTCCTAAATGAGCTTTTATCTCTCTCCTCTCACCACAAATCAGATTCTTCTGAGGAGTTCCCAGTACATTATCCGTTCCCCTGTGTATTTACCTTAACAAGCTCCAGCTGTTTATATTCTCAGAAGGTTTATTCCCTTATATACAGCTGCCTACCCCCTTCGTAAGTGTAGGTCCTAAATGGGATTTTTTCTCTGTTCCCTCACCACAATTCAGATTCTTTTGGGGAGTTACCAGTACAGTAACCATACCAGGAAGTACTTAATTTATTAAGCTACTGCTTTTCTTAATCTCAGTGGAGATATTTACTGATAAACAGCTACGTATGCAGCATGTTCATGTCGTTCCTAAATGAGCTTTTATCTCTCTCCCCTCACCACAAATCAGATTCTTCTGAGGAGTTCCCAGTACATTATCCTTTCCCCTGTGTAATTACCTTAACAAGCTCCAGCTGTTTTTATTCTCAGAAGGTTTACTCCCTGATATACAGCTGCCTACCCCCTTCGTAAGTGCAGGTCCTAAATGAGCTTTTATCTATCTCCACTCACCACAAATCAGATTCTTCTGAGGAGTTCCCGGTACATTATCCTTTCCCCTGTGTAATTACCTTAACAAGCTCCAGCTGTTTTTATTCTCAGAAGGTTTACTCCCTGATATACAGCTGCCTACCCCCTTCGTAAGTCCAGGTCCTAAATGAGCTTTTTTCTCTGTTCCCTCACCACAATCCAGATTCTTTTGGGGAGTTACCAGTACAGTAACCATACCAGGAAGTACTTAATTTATTAAGCTACTGCTTTTCTTAATCTCAGTGGAGATATTTACTGATAAACAGCTACCTACACAGCATGTTCATGTCGTTCCTAAATGAGCTTTTATCTCTCTCCCCTCACCACAAATCAGATTCTTCTGAGGAGTTCCCAGTACATTATCCTTTCCCCTGTGTAATTACCTTAACAAGCTCCAGCTGTTTTTATTCTCAGAAGGTTTACTCCCTGATAGACTGCTGCCTACCCCCTTCGTAAGTGCAGGTCCTAAATGAGCTTTTTTCTCTGTTCCCTCACCACAAGACAGAATCTTTGGTGAGTTACCAGTACAGTAACCATACCAGGAAGTACTTAATTTATTAAGCTACTGCTTTTCTTAATCTCAGTGGAGATATTTACTGATAAACAGTTACCTACGCAGCATGTTCATATCGTTCCTAAATGAGCTTTTATCTCTCTCCCCTCACCCCAAATCAGATTCTTCTGAGGATTTCCCAGTACATTATCCTTTCCCCTGTGTAATTACCTTAACAAGCTCCAGCTATTTTTATTCTCAGAAGGTTTATTCTCTGATATACAGCTGCCTACCCCCTTCGTAAGTGCAGGTCCTAAATGAGCTTTTTTCTCTGTTCCCTCACCACAATCCAGATTCTTTTGGGGAGTTACCAGTACAGTATCCATAGCAGGAAATACTTATTTATTAAGCTACTGCTTTTCTTAATCTCAGTGGAGACATTTACTGATAAACAGCTACCTTCGCAGCATGTTCATGTCGTTCCTAAATGAGCTTTTATCTCTCTCCCCTCACCACAACTCAGATTCTTCTGAGGGGTTCCCAGTACATTATCCTTTCCCCTGTGTAATTACCTTAACAAGCTCCAGCTGTTTTTATTCTCAGAAGGTTTACTCCCTGATATACAGCTGCCTACCCCCTCCGTAAGTGCAGGTCATAATTGAGCTTTTTTCTCTGTTCCCTCACCACAATCCAGATTCTTTTGGGGAGTTACCAGTACAGTAACCATACCAGGAAGTACTTAATTTATTAAGCTACTGCTTTTCTTAATCTCAGTGGAGATATTTACTGATAAACAGCTACCTACGCAGCATGTTCATGTCGTTCCTAAATGAGCTTTTATCTCTCTCCCCTCACCACAAATCAGATTCTTCTGAGGAGTTCCCAGTACATTACCCTTTCCCCTGTGTAATTGCCTTAAAAAGCTCCAGCTGTTTTTATTCTCAGAAGTTTAACTCCCTGATATACAGCTGCCTACCCCCTTCGTAAATGCAGGTCCTAAATGAGATTTTTTCTCTGTTCCCTCACCACAATATAGATTCTTTTGGGGAGTTACCAGTACAGTAACCATACCAGGAAGTACTTAATTTATTAAGCTACTGCTTTTCTTAATCTCAGTGGAGATATTTACTGATAAACAGCTACCTACGCAGCATGTTCTTGTCGTTCCTAAATGAGCTTTTATCTCTCTCCTCTCACCACAAATCAGATTCTTCTGAGGAGTTCCCATACATTATCCGTTCCCCTGTGTATTTACCTTAACAAGCTCCAGCTGTTTATATTCTCAGAAGGTTTATTCCCTTATATACAGCATCCTACCCCCTTGGCAAGTGCAGGTCCTAAATGGGATTTTTTCTCTGTTCCCTCACCACAATCCAGATTCTTTTGGGGAGTTACCAGTACAGTAACCATACCACGAAGTACTTAATTTATTAAGCTACTGCTTTTCTTAATCTCAGTGGAGATATTTACTGATAAACAGCTACGTATGCAGCATGTTCATGTCGTTCCTAAATGAGCTTTTATCTCTCTCCCCTCACCACAAATCAGATTCTTCTGAGGAGTTCCCAGTACATTATCCTTTCCCCTGTGTAATTACCTTAACAAGCTCCAGCTGTTTTTATTCTCAGAAGGTTTACTCCCTGATATACAGCTGCCTACCCCCTTCGTAAGTGCAGGTACTAAATGAGCTTTTTTCTCTGTTAACTCACCACAATCCAGATTCTTTTGGGGAGTTACCAGTACAGTAACAATACCAGGAAGTACTTAATTTATTAAGCTACTGCTTTTCTTAATCTCAGTGGAGATATTTACTGATAAACAGCTACCTACGCAGCATGTTCATGTCGTTCCTAAATGAGCTTTTATCTCTCTCCCCTCACCACAAATCAGATTCTTCTGAGGAGTTCCCGGTACATTATCCTTTCCCCTGTGTAATTACCTTAACAAGCTCCAGCTGTTTATATTCTCAGAAGGTTTACTCCCTGATATACAGCTGCCTACCCCCTTCGTAAGTGCAGGTCCTAAATGAGCTTTTTTCTCTGTTCCCTCACCACAATCCAGATTCTTTTGGGGAGTTACCAGTACAGTAACCATACCAGGAAGTACTTAATTTATTGAGCTACTGCTTTTCTTAATCTCAGTGGAGATATTTACTGATAAACAGCTACCTACGCAGCATGTTCCTGTCGTTCCTAAATGAGCTTTTATCTCTCTCCCCTCACCACAAATCAGATTCTTCTGAGGAGTTCCCAGTACATTATCTTTACCCCTGTGTAATTACCTTAACAAGCTCCAGCTGCTTTTATTCTCAGAATCGATACTCCCTGATATAAAGCTGCCTACCCCCTTCGTAAGTGCAGGTCCTAAATGAGCTTTTTTCTCTGTTCCCTCACCACAATCCAGATTCTTTTGGGGAGTTACCAGTACAGTAACCATACCAGGAAGTACTTAATTTATTAAGCTACTGCTTTTCTTAATCTCAGTGGAGATATTTACTGATAAACAGCTACCTACGCAGCATGTTCGTGTCGTTCCTAAATGAGCTTTTATCTCTCTCCCCTCACCACAAATCAGATTCTTCTGAGGAGTTCCCAGTACATTATCCTTTCCCCTGTGTAATTACCTTAACAAGCTCCAGCTGTTTTTATTCTCAGAATCGATACTCCCTGATATACAGCTGCCTACCCCCTTCGTAAGTGCAGGTCCTAAATCAGCTTTTTTCTCTGTTCCCTCACCACAATCCAGATTCTTTTGGGGAGTTACCAGTACATAACCATACCAGGAAGTACTTAATTTATTAAGCTACTGCTTTTCTTAATCTCAGTGGAGATATTTACTGATAAACAGCTACCTACGCAGCATGTTCATGTCGTTCCTAAATGAGCTTTTATCTCTCTCCCCTCACCACAAATCAGATTCTTCTGAGGAGTTCCCAGTACATTATCCTTTCCCCTGTGTAATTACCTTAACAAGCTCCAGCTGTTTTTATTCTCAGAAGGTTTACTCCCTGATAGACTGCTGCCTACCCCCTTCGTAAGTGCAGGTCCTAAATGAGCTTTTTTCTCTGTTCCCTCACCACAAGACAGAATCTTTTGGGGAGTTACCAGTACAGTAACCATACCAGGAAGTACTTAATTTATTGAGCTACTGCTTTTCTTAATCTCAGTGGAGATATTTACTGATAAACAGCTACCTACGCAGCATGTTCGTGTCGTTCCTAAATGAGATTTTATCTCTCTCCCCTCACCACAAATCAGATTCTTCTGAGGAGTTCCCAGTACATTATCCTTTCCCCTGTGTAATTACCTTAACAAGCTCCAGCTGTTTTTATTCTCAGAAGGTTTACTCCCTGATATACAGCTGCCTACCCCCTTCGTAAGTCCAGGTCCTAAATGACCTTTTTTCTCTGTTCCCTCACCACAATCCAGATTCTTTTGGGGAGTTACCAGTACAGTAACCATACCAGGAAGTACTTAATTTATTAAGCTACTGCTTTTCTTAATCTCAGTGGAGATATTTACTGATAAACAGCTACCTACACAGCATGTTCATGTCGTTCCTAAATGAGCTTTTATCTCTCTCCCCTCACCACAAATCAGATTCTTCTGAGGAGTTCCCAGTACATTATCCTTTCCCCTGTGTAATTACCTTAACAAGCTCCAGCTGTTTTTATTCTCAGAAGGTTTACTCCCTGATAGACTGCTGCCTACCCCCTTCGTAAGTGCAGGTCCTAAATGAGCTTTTTTCTCTGTTCCCTCACCACAAGACAGAATCTTTGGTGAGTTACCAGTACAGTAACCATACCAGGAAGTACTTAATTTATTAAGCTACTGCTTTTCTTAATCTAAGTGGAGATATTTACTGATAAACAGTTACCTAAGCAGCATGTTCATATCGTTCCTAAATGAGCTTTTATCTCTCTCCCCTCACCCCAAATCAGATTCTTCTGAGGATTTCCCAGTACATTATCCTTTCCCCTGTGTAATTACCTTAACAAGCTCCAGCTGTTTTTATTCTCAGAAGGTTTATTCTCTGATATACAGCTGCCTACCCCCTTCGTAAGTGCAGGTCCTAAATGAGCTTTTTTCTCTGTTCCCTCACCACAATCCAGATTCTTTTGGGGAGTTACCAGTACAGTATCCATAGCAGGAAATACTTATTTATTAAGCTACTGCTTTTCTTAATCTCAGTGGAGACATTTACTGATAAACAGCTACCTTCGCAGCATGTTCATGTCGTTCCTAAATGAGCTTTTATCTCTCTCCCCTCACCACAAATCAGATTCTTCTGAGGGGTTCCCAGTACATTATCCTTTCCCCTGTGTAATTACCTTAACAAGCTCCAGCTGTTTTTATTCTCAGAAGGTTTACTCCCTGATATACAGCTGCCTACCCCCTCCGTAAGTGCAGGTCATAATTGAGCTTTTTTCTCTGTTCCCTCACCACAATCCAGATTCTTTTGGGGAGTTACCAGTACAGTAACCATACCAGGAAGTACTTAATTTATTAAGCTACTGCTTTTCTTAATCTCAGTGGAGATATTTACTGATAAACAGCTACCTACGCAGCATGTTCATGTCGTTCCTAAATGAGCTTTTATCTCTCTCCCCTCACCACAAATCAGATTCTTCTGAGGAGTTCCCAGTACATTACCCTTTCCCCTGTGTAATTGCCTTAAAAAGCTCCAGCTGTTTTTATTCTCAGAAGTTTAACTCCCTGATATACAGCTGCCTACCCCCCTCGTAAATGCAGGTCCTAAATGAGATTTTTTCTCTGTTCCCTCACCACAATATAGATTCTTTTGGGGAGTTACCAGTACAGTAACCATACCAGGAAGTACTTAATTTATTAAGCTACTGCTTTTCTTAATCTCAGTGGAGATATTTACTGATAAACAGCTACCTAAGCAGCATGTTCTTCTCGTTCCTAAATGAACTTTTATCTCTCTCCTCTCACCACAAATCAGATTCTTCTGAGGAGTTCCCAGTACATTATCCGTTCCCCTGTGTATTTACCTTAACAAGCTCCAGCTGTTTATATTCTCAGAAGGTTTATTCCCTTATATACAGCAGCCTACCCCCTTGGTAAGTGCAGGTCCTAAATGGGATTTTTTCTCTGTTCCCTCACCACAATCCAGATTCTTTTGGGGAGTTACCAGTACAGTAACCATACCACGAAGTACTTAATTTATTAAGCTACTGCTTTTCTTAATCTCAGTGGAGATATTTACTGATAAACAGCTACGTATGCAGCATGTTCATGTCGTTCCTAAATGAGCTTTTATCTCTCTCCCCTCACCACAAATCAGATTCTTCTGAGGAGTTCCCAGTACATTATCCTTTCCCCTGTGTAATTACCTTAACAAGCTCCAGCTGTTTTTATTCTCAGAAGGTTTACTCCCTGATATACAGCTGCCTACCCCCTTCGTAAGTGCAGGTCCTAAATGAGCTTTTATCTCTCTCCCCTCACCACAAATCAGATTCTTCTGAGGAGTTCCCAGTACATTATCCTTTCCCCTGTGTAATTACCTTAACAAGCTCCAGCTGTTTTTATTCTCAGAAGGTTTACTCCCTGATATACAGCTGCCTACCCCCTTCGTAAGTGCAGGTACTAAATGAGCTTTTTTCTCTGTTAACTCACCACAATCCAGATTCTTTTGGGGAGTTACCAGTACAGTAACCATACCAGGAAGTACTTAATTTATTAAGCTACTGCTTTTCTTAATCTCAGTGGAGATATTTACTGATAAACAGCTACCTACGCAGCATGTTCATGTCGTTCCTAAATGAGCTTTTATCTCTCTCCCCTCACCACAAATCAGATTCTTCTGAGGAGTTCCCGGTACATTATCCTTTCCCCTGTGTAATTACCTTAACAAGCTCCAGCTGTTTATATTCTCAGAAGGTTTACTCCCTGATATACAGCTGCCTACCCCCTTCGTAAGTGCAGGTCCTAAATGAGCTTTTTTCTCTGTTCCCTCACCACAATCCAGATTCTTTTGGGGAGTTACCAGTACAGTAACCATACCAGGAAGTACTTAATTTATTGAGCTACTGCTTTTCTTAATCTCAGTGGAGATATTTACTGATAAACAGCTACCTACGCAGCATGTTCCTGTCGTTCCTAAATGAGCTTTTATCTCTCTCCCCTCACCACAAATCAGATTCTTCTGAGGAGTTCCCAGTACATTATCCTTACCCCTGTGTAATTACCTTAACAAGCTCCAGCTGTTTTTATTCTCAGAATCGATACTCCCTGATATACAGCTGCCTACCCCCTTCGTAACTGCAGGTCCTAAATGAGCTTTTTTCTCTGTTCCCTCACCACAATCCAGATTCTTTTGGGGAGTTACCAGTACAGTAACCATACCAGGAAGTACTTAATTTATTAAGCTACTGCTTTTCTTAATCTCAGTGGAGATATTTACTGATAAACAGCTACCTACGCAGCATGTTCGTGTCGTTCCTAAATGAGCTTTTATCTCTCTCCCCTCACCACAAATCAGATTCTTCTGAGGAGTTCCCAGTACATTATCCTTTCCCCTGTGTAATTACCTTAACAAGCTCCAGCTGTTTTTATTCTCAGAATCGATACTCCCTGATATACAGCTGCCTACCCCCTTCGTAAGTGCAGGTCCTAAATCAGCTTTTTTCTCTGTTCCCTCACCACAATCCAGATTCTTTTGGGGAGTTACCAGTACAGTAACCATACCAGGAAGTACTTAATTTATTAAGCTACTGCTTTTCTTAATCTCAGTGGAGATATTTACTGATAAACAGCTACCTACACAGCATGTTCATGTCGTTCCTAAATGAGCTTTTATCTCTCTCCCCTCACCACAAATCAGATTCTTCTGAGGAGTTCCCAGTACATTATCCTTTCCCCTGTGTAATTACCTTAACAAGCTCCAGCTGTTTATATTCTCAGAAGGTTTACTCCCTGATATACAGCTGCCTACCCCCTTCGTAAGTGCAGGTCCTAAATGAGCTTTTTTCTCTGTTCCCTCACCACAATCCAGATTCTTTTGGGGAGTTACCAGTACAGTAACCATACCAGGAAGTACTTAATTTATTGAGCTACTGCTTTTCTTAATCTCAGTGGAGATATTTACTGATAAACAGCTACCTACGCAGCATGTTCCTGTCGTTCCTAAATGAGCTTTTATCTCTCTCCCCTCACCACAAATCAGATTCTTCTGAGGAGTTCCCAGTACATTATCCTTACCCCTGTGTAATTACCTTAACAAGCTCCAGCTGTTTTTATTCTCAGAATCGATACTCCCTGATATACAGCTGCCTACCCCCTTCGTAACTGCAGGTCCTAAATGAGCTTTTTTCTCTGTTCCCTCACCACAATCCAGATTCTTTTGGGGAGTTACCAGTACAGTAACCATACCAGGAAGTACTTAATTTATTAAGCTACTGCTTTTCTTAATCTCAGTGGAGATATTTACTGATAAACAGCTACCTACGCAGCATGTTCGTGTCGTTCCTAAATGAGCTTTTATCTCTCTCCCCTCACCACAAATCAGATTCTTCTGAGGAGTTCCCAGTACATTATCCTTTCCCCTGTGTAATTACCTTAACAAGCTCCAGCTGTTTTTATTCTCAGAATCGATACTCCCTGATATACAGCTGCCTACCCCCTTCGTAAGTGCAGGTCCTAAATCAGCTTTTTTCTCTGTTCCCTCACCACAATCCAGATTCTTTTGGGGAGTTACCAGTACAGTAACCATACCAGGAAGTACTTAATTTATTAAGCTACTGCTTTTCTTAATCTCAGTGGAGATATTTACTGATAAACAGCTACCTACACAGCATGTTCATGTCGTTCCTAAATGAGCTTTTATCTCTCTCCCCTCACCACAAATCAGATTCTTCTGAGGAGTTCCCAGTACATTATCCTTTCCCCTGTGTAATTACCTTAACAAGCTCCAGCTGTTTTTATTCTCAGAAGGTTTACTCCCTGATAGACTGCTGCCTACCCCCTTCGTAAGTGCAGGTCCTAAATGAGCTTTTTTCTCTGTTCCCTCACCACAAGACAGAATCTTTTGGGGAGTTACCAGTACAGTAACCATACCAGGAAGTACTTAATTTATTGAGCTACTGCTTTTCTTAATCTCAGTGGAGATATTTACTGATAAACAGCTACCTACGCAGCATGTTCGTGTCGTTCCTAAATGAGATTTTATCTCTCTCCCCTCACCACAAATCAGATTCTTCTGAGGAGTTCCCAGTACATTATCCTTTCCCCTGTGTAATTACCTTAACAAGCTCCAGCTGTTTTTATTCTCAGAAGGTTTACTCCCTGATATACAGCTGCCTACCCCCTTCGTAAGTGCAGGTCCTAAATGACCTTTTTTCTCTGTTCCCTCACCACAATCCAGATTCTTTTGGGGAGTTACCAGTACAGTAACCATACCAGGAAGTACTTAATTTATTAAGCTACTGCTTTTCTTAATCTCAGTGGAGATATTTACTAATAAACAGCTACCTACACAGCATGTTCATGTCGTTCCTAAATGAGCTTTTATCTCTCTCCCCTCACCACAAATCAGATTCTTCTGAGGAGTTCCCAGTACATTATCCTTTCCCCTGTGTAATTACCTTAACAAGCTCCAGCTGTTTTTATTCTCAGAAGGATTACTCCCTGATAGACTGCTGCCTACCCCCTTCGTAAGTGCAGGTCCTAAATGAGCTTTTTTCTCTGTTCCCTCACCACAAGACAGAATCTTTGGTGAGTTACCAGTACAGTAACCATACCAGGAAGTACTTAATTTATTAAGCTACTGCTTTTCTTAATCTCAGTGGAGATATTTACTGATAAACAGTTACCTAAGCAGCATGTTCATATCGTTCCTAAATGAGCTTTTATCTCTCTCCCCTCACCCCAAATCAGATTCTTCTGAGGATTTCCCAGTACATTATCCTTTCCCCTGTGTAATTACCTTAACAAGCTCCAGCTGTTTTTATTCTCAGAAGGTTTATTCTCTGATATACAGCTGCCTACCCCCTTCGTAAGTGCAGGTCCTAAATGAGCTTTTTTCTCTGTTCCCTCACCACAATCCAGATTCTTTTGGGGAGTTACCAGTACAGTATCCATAGCAGGAAATACTTATTTATTAAGCTACTGCTTTTCTTAATCTCAGTGGAGACATTTACTGATAAACAGCTACCTTCGCAGCATGTTCATGTCGTTCCTAAATGAGCTTTTATCTCTCTCCCCTCACCACAAATCAGATTCTTCTGAGGGGTTCCCAGTACATTATCCTTTCCCCTGTGTAATTACCTTAACAAGCTCCAGCTGTTTTTATTCTCAGAAGGTTTACTCCCTGATATACAGCTGCCTACCCCCTCCGTAAGTGCAGGTCATAATTGAGCTTTTTTCTCTGTTCCCTCACCACAATCCAGATTCTTTTGTGGAGTTACCAGTACAGTAACCATACCAGGAAGTACTTAATTTATTAAGCTACTGCTTTTCTTAATCTCAGTGGAGATATTTACTGATAAACAGCTACCTACGCAGCATGTTCATGTCGTTCCTAAATGAGCTTTTATCTCTCTCCCCTCACCACAAATCAGATTCTTCTGAGGAGTTCCCAGTACATTACCCTTTCCCCTGTGTAATTGCCTTAAAAAGCTCCAGCTGTTTTTATTCTCAGAAGTTTAACTCCCTGATATACAGCTGCCTACCCCCTTCGTAAATGCAGGTCCTAAATGAGATTTTTTCTCTGTTCCCTCACCACAATATAGATTCTTTTGGGGAGTTACCAGTACAGTAACCATACCAGGAAGTACTTAATTTATTAAGCTACTGCTTTTCTTAATCTCAGTGGAGATATTTACTGATAAACAGCTACCTACGCAGCATGTTCTTCTCGTTCCTAAATGAGCTTTTATCTCTCTCCTCTCACCACAAATCAGATTCTTCTGAGGAGTTCCCAGTACATTATCCGTTCCCCTGTGTATTTACCTTAACAAGCTCCAGCTGTTTATATTCTCAGAAGGTTTATTCCCTTATATACAGCAGCCTACCCCCTTGGTAAGTGCAGGTCCTAAATGGGATTTTTTCTCTGTTCCCTCACCACAATCCAGATTCTTTTGGGGAGTTACCAGTACAGTAACCATACCACGAAGTACTTAATTTATTAAGCTACTGCTTTTCTTAATCTCAGTGGAGATATTTACTGATAAACAGCTACGTATGCAGCATGTTCATGTCGTTCCTAAATGAGCTTTTATCTCTCTCCCCTCACCACAAATCAGATTCTTCTGAGGAGTTCCCAGTACATTATCCTTTCCCCTGTGTAATTACCTTAACAAGCTCCAGCTGTTTTTATTCTCAGAAGGTTTACTCCCTGATATACAGCTGCCTACCCCCTTCGTAAGTGCAGGTCCTAAATGAGCTTTTATCTCTCTCCCCTCACCACAAATCAGATTCTTCTGAGGAGTTCCCAGTACATTATCCTTTCCCCTGTGTAATTACCTTAACAAGCTCCAGTTGTTTTTATTCTCAGAACGTTTACTCCCTGATATACAACTGCCTACACCCTTCGTAAGTGCAGGTCCTAAATGAGCTTTTTTCTCTGTTCCCTCACCACAATCCAGATTCTTTTGGGGAGTTACCAGTAGAGTAACCATACCAGGAAGTACTAAATTTATTAAGCTACTGCTTTTCTTAATCTCAGTGGAGATATTTACTGATAAACAGCTACCTACGCAGCATGTTCATGTCGTTCCTAAATGACCTTTTATCTCTCTCCCCTCACCACAAATCAGATTCTTCTGAGGGGTTCCCAGTACATTATCCTTTCCCCTTTGTAATTACCTTAACAAGCTACAGCGGTTTTTATTCTCAGAAGGTTTAGTCCCTGATATACAGCTGCCTACCCCTTTCATAAGTGCAGGTCCTAAAAGAGCTTTTTTCTCTGTTCCCTCACCACAATGCAGATTCTTTTGGGGAGTTACCAGTACAGTAACCATACCAGGAAGTACTTAATTTATTAAGCTACTGCTTTTCTTAATCTCAGTGGAGATATTTACTGATAAACAGCTACCTACGCAGCATGTTCATGTCGTTCCTAAATGAGCTTTTATCTCTCTCCCCTCACCACAAATCAGATTCTTCTGAGGAGTTCCCAGTACATTATCCTTTCCCCTGTGTAATTACCTTAACAAGCTCCAGCTGTTTTTATTCTCAGAAGGTTTACTCCCTGATAGACTGCTGCCTACCCCCTTCGTAAGTGCAGGTCCTAAATGAGCTTTTTTCTCTGTTCCCTCACCACAAGACAGAATCTTTTGGGGAGTTACCAGTACAGTAACCATACCAGGAAGTACTTAATTTATTGAGCTACTGCTTTTCTTAATCTCAGTGGAGATATTTACTGATAAACAGCTACCTACGCAGCATGTTCGTGTCGTTCCTAAATGAGATTTTATCTCTCTCCCCTCACCACAAATCAGATTCTTCTGAGGAGTTCCCAGTACATTATCCTTTCCCCTGTGTAATTACCTTAACAAGCTCCAGCTGTTTTTATTCTCAGAAGGTTTACTCCCTGATATACAGCTGCCTACCCCCTTCGTAAGTCCAGGTCCTAAATGACCTTTTTTCTCTGTTCCCTCACCACAATCCAGATTCTTTTGGGGAGTTACCAGTACAGTAACCATACCAGGAAGTACTTAATTTATTAAGCTACTGCTTTTCTTAATCTCAGTGGAGATATTTACTGATAAACAGCTACCTACACAGCATGTTCATGTCGTTCCTAAATGAGCTTTTATCTCTCTCCCCTCACCACAAATCAGATTCTTCTGAGGAGTTCCCAGTACATTATCCTTTCCCCTGTGTAATTACCTTAACAAGCTCCAGCTGTTTTTATTCTCAGAAGGTTTACTCCCTGATAGACTGCTGCCTACCCCCTTCGTAAGTGCAGGTCCTAAATGAGCTTTTTTCTCTGTTCCCTCACCACAAGACAGAATCTTTGGTGAGTTACCAGTACAGTAACCATACCAGGAAGTACTTAATTTATTAAGCTACTGCTTTTCTTAATCTCAGTGGAGATATTTACTGATAAACAGTTACCTAAGCAGCATGTTCATATCGTTCCTAAATGAGCTTTTATCTCTCTCCCCTCACCCCAAATCAGATTCTTCTGAGGATTTCCCAGTACATTATCCTTTCCCCTGTGTAATTACCTTAACAAGCTCCAGCTGTTTTTATTCTCAGAAGGTTTATTCTCTGATATACAGCTGCCTACCCCCTTCGTAAGTGCAGGTCCTAAATGAGCTTTTTTCTCTGTTCCCTCACCACAATCCAGATTCTTTTGGGGAGTTACCAGTACAGTATCCATAGCAGGAAATACTTATTTATTAAGCTACTGCTTTTCTTAATCTCAGTGGAGACATTTACTGATAAACAGCTACCTTCGCAGCATGTTCATGTCGTTCCTAAATGAGCTTTTATCTCTCTCCCCTCACCACAAATCAGATTCTTCTGAGGGGTTCCCAGTACATTATCCTTTCCCCTGTGTAATTACCTTAACAAGCTCCAGCTGTTTTTATTCTCAGAAGGTTTACTCCCTGATATACAGCTGCCTACCCCCTCCGTAAGTGCAGGTCATAATTGAGCTTTTTTCTCTGTTCCCTCACCACAATCCAGATTCTTTTGGGGAGTTACCAGTACAGTAACCATACCAGGAAGTACTTAATTTATTAAGCTACTGCTTTTCTTAATCTCAGTGGAGATATTTACTGATAAACAGCTACCTACGCAGCATGTTCATGTCGTTCCTAAATGAGCTTTTATCTCTCTCCCCTCACCACAAATCAGATTCTTCTGAGGAGTTCCCAGTACATTACCCTTTCCCCTGTGTAATTGCCTTAAAAAGCTCCAGCTGTTTTTATTCTCAGAAGTTTAACTCCCTGATATACAGCTGCCTACCCCCCTCGTAAATGCAGGTCCTAAATGAGATTTTTTCTCTGTTCCCTCACCACAATATAGATTCTTTTGGGGAGTTACCAGTACAGTAACCATACCAGGAAGTACTTAATTTATTAAGCTACTGCTTTTCTTAATCTCAGTGGAGATATTTACTGATAAACAGCTACCTAAGCAGCATGTTCTTCTCGTTCCTAAATGAACTTTTATCTCTCTCCTCTCACCACAAATCAGATTCTTCTGAGGAGTTCCCAGTACATTATCCGTTCCCCTGTGTATTTACCTTAACAAGCTCCAGCTGTTTATATTCTCAGAAGGTTTATTCCCTTATATACAGCAGCCTACCCCCTTGGTAAGTGCAGGTCCTAAATGGGATTTTTTCTCTGTTCCCTCACCACAATCCAGATTCTTTTGGGGAGTTACCAGTACAGTAACCATACCACGAAGTACTTAATTTATTAAGCTACTGCTTTTCTTAATCTCAGTGGAGATATTTACTGATAAACAGCTACGTATGCAGCATGTTCATGTCGTTCCTAAATGAGCTTTTATCTCTCTCCCCTCACCACAAATCAGATTCTTCTGAGGAGTTCCCAGTACATTATCCTTTCCCCTGTGTAATTACCTTAACAAGCTCCAGCTGTTTTTATTCTCAGAAGGTTTACTCCCTGATATACAGCTGCCTACCCCCTTCGTAAGTGCAGGTCCTAAATGAGCTTTTATCTCTCTCCCCTCACCACAAATCAGATTCTTCTGAGGAGTTCCCAGTACATTATCCTTTCCCCTGTGTAATTACCTTAACAAGCTCCAGCTGTTTTTATTCTCAGAAGGTTTACTCCCTGATATACAGCTGCCTACCCCCTTCGTAAGTGCAGGTACTAAATGAGCTTTTTTCTCTGTTAACTCACCACAATCCAGATTCTTTTGGGGAGTTACCAGTACAGTAACCATACCAGGAAGTACTTAATTTATTAAGCTACTGCTTTTCTTAATCTCAGTGGAGATATTTACTGATAAACAGCTACCTACGCAGCATGTTCATGTCGTTCCTAAATGAGCTTTTATCTCTCTCCCCTCACCACAAATCAGATTCTTCTGAGGAGTTCCCGGTACATTATCCTTTCCCCTGTGTAATTACCTTAACAAGCTCCAGCTGTTTATATTCTCAGAAGGTTTACTCCCTGATATACAGCTGCCTACCCCCTTCGTAAGTGCAGGTCCTAAATGAGCTTTTTTCTCTGTTCCCTCACCACAATCCAGATTCTTTTGGGGAGTTACCAGTACAGTAACCATACCAGGAAGTACTTAATTTATTGAGCTACTGCTTTTCTTAATCTCAGTGGAGATATTTACTGATAAACAGCTACCTACGCAGCATGTTCCTGTCGTTCCTAAATGAGCTTTTATCTCTCTCCCCTCACCACAAATCAGATTCTTCTGAGGAGTTCCCAGTACATTATCCTTACCCCTGTGTAATTACCTTAACAAGCTCCAGCTGTTTTTATTCTCAGAATCGATACTCCCTGATATACAGCTGCCTACCCCCTTCGTAACTGCAGGTCCTAAATGAGCTTTTTTCTCTGTTCCCTCACCACAATCCAGATTCTTTTGGGGAGTTACCAGTACAGTAACCATACCAGGAAGTACTTAATTTATTAAGCTACTGCTTTTCTTAATCTCAGTGGAGATATTTACTGATAAACAGCTACCTACGCAGCATGTTCGTGTCGTTCCTAAATGAGCTTTTATCTCTCTCCCCTCACCACAAATCAGATTCTTCTGAGGAGTTCCCAGTACATTATCCTTTCCCCTGTGTAATTACCTTAACAAGCTCCAGCTGTTTTTATTCTCAGAATCGATACTCCCTGATATACAGCTGCCTACCGCCTTCGTAAGTGCAGGTCCTAAATCAGCTTTTTTCTCTGTTCCCTCACCACAATCCAGATTCTTTTGGGGAGTTACCAGTACAGTAACCATACCAGGAAGTACTTAATTTATTAAGCTACTGCTTTTCTTAATCTCAGTGGAGATATTTACTGATAAACAGCTACCTACACAGCATGTTCATGTCGTTCCTAAATGACCTTTTATCTCTCTCCCCTCACCACAAATCAGATTCTTCTGAGGAGTTCCCAGTACATTATCCTTTCCCCTGTGTAATTACCTTAACAAGCTCCAGCTGTTTATATTCTCAGAAGGTTTACTCCCTGATATACAGCTGCCTACCCCCTTCGTAAGTGCAGGTCCTAAATGAGCTTTTTTCTCTGTTCCCTCACCACAATCCAGATTCTTTTGGGGAGTTACCAGTACAGTAACCATACCAGGAAGTACTTAATTTATTGAGCTACTGCTTTTCTTAATCTCAGTGGAGATATTTACTGATAAACAGCTACCTACGCAGCATGTTCCTGTCGTTCCTAAATGAGCTTTTATCTCTCTCCCCTCACCACAAATCAGATTCTTCTGAGGAGTTCCCAGTACATTATCCTTACCCCTGTGTAATTACCTTAACAAGCTCCAGCTGTTTTTATTCTCAGAATCGATACTCCCTGATATACAGCTGCCTACCCCCTTCGTAACTGCAGGTCCTAAATGAGCTTTTTTCTCTGTTCCCTCACCACAATCCAGATTCTTTTGGGGAGTTACCAGTACACTAACCATACCAGGAAGTACTTAATTTATTAAGCTACTGCTTTTCTTAATCTCAGTGGAGATATTTACTGATAAACAGCTACCTACGCAGCATGTTCGTGTCGTTCCTAAATGAGCTTTTATCTCTCTCCCCTCACCACAAATCAGATTCTTCTGAGGAGTTCCCAGTACATTATCCTTTCCCCTGTGTAATTACCTTAACAAGCTCCAGCTGTTTTTATTCTCAGAATCGATACTCCCTGATATACAGCTGCCTACCCCCTTCGTAAGTGCAGGTCCTAAATCAGCTTTTTTCTCTGTTCCCTCACCACAATCCAGATTCTTTTGGGGAGTTACCAGTACAGTAACCATACCAGGAAGTACTTAATTTATTAAGCTACTGCTTTTCTTAATCTCAGTGGAGATATTTACTGATAAACAGCTACCTACACAGCATGTTCATGTCGTTCCTAAATGAGCTTTTATCTCTCTCCCCTCACCACAAATCAGATTCTTCTGAGGAGTTCCCAGTACATTATCCTTTCCCCTGTGTAATTACCTTAACAAGCTCCAGCTGTTTTTATTCTCAGAAGGTTTACTCCCTGATAGACTGCTGCCTACCCCCTTCGTAAGTGCAGGTCCTAAATGAGCTTTTTTCTCTGTTCCCTCACCACAAGACAGAATCTTTTGGGGAGTTACCAGTACAGTAACCATACCAGGAAGTACTTAATTTATTGAGCTACTGCTTTTCTTAATCTCAGTGGAGATATTTACTGATAAACAGCTACCTACGCAGCATGTTCGTGTCGTTCCTAAATGAGATTTTATCTCTCTCCCCTCACCACAAATCAGATTCTTCTGAGGAGTTCCCAGTACATTATCCTTTCCCCTGTGTAATTACCTTAACAAGCTCCAGCTGTTTTTATTCTCAGAAGGTTTACTCCCTGATATACAGCTGCCTACCCCCTTCGTAAGTGCAGGTCCTAAATGACCTTTTTTCTCTGTTCCCTCACCACAATCCAGATTCTTTTGGGGAGTTACCAGTACAGTAACCATACCAGGAAGTACTTAATTTATTAAGCTACTGCTTTTCTTAATCTCAGTGGAGATATTTACTAATAAACAGCTACCTACACAGCATGTTCATGTCGTTCCTAAATGAGCTTTTATCTCTCTCCCCTCACCACAAATCAGATTCTTCTGAGGAGTTCCCAGTACATTATCCTTTCCCCTGTGTAATTACCTTAACAAGCTCCAGCTGTTTTTATTCTCAGAAGGATTACTCCCTGATAGACTGCTGCCTACCCCCTTCGTAAGTGCAGGTCCTAAATGAGCTTTTTTCTCTGTTCCCTCACCACAAGACAGAATCTTTGGTGAGTTACCAGTACAGTAACCATACCAGGAAGTACTTAATTTATTAAGCTACTGCTTTTCTTAATCTCAGTGGAGATATTTACTGATAAACAGTTACCTAAGCAGCATGTTCATATCGTTCCTAAATGAGCTTTTATCTCTCTCCCCTCACCCCAAATCAGATTCTTCTGAGGATTTCCCAGTACATTATCCTTTCCCCTGTGTAATTACCTTAACAAGCTCCAGCTGTTTTTATTCTCAGAAGGTTTATTCTCTGATATACAGCTGCCTACCCCCTTCGTAAGTGCAGGTCCTAAATGAGCTTTTTTCTCTGTTCCCTCACCACAATCCAGATTCTTTTGGGGAGTTACCAGTACAGTATCCATAGCAGGAAATACTTATTTATTAAGCTACTGCTTTTCTTAATCTCAGTGGAGACATTTACTGATAAACAGCTACCTTCGCAGCATGTTCATGTCGTTCCTAAATGAGCTTTTATCTCTCTCCCCTCACCACAAATCAGATTCTTCTGAGGGGTTCCCAGTACATTATCCTTTCCCCTGTGTAATTACCTTAACAAGCTCCAGCTGTTTTTATTCTCAGAAGGTTTACTCCCTGATATACAGCTGCCTACCCCCTCCGTAAGTGCAGGTCATAATTGAGCTTTTTTCTCTGTTCCCTCACCACAATCCAGATTCTTTTGTGGAGTTACCAGTACAGTAACCATACCAGGAAGTACTTAATTTATTAAGCTACTGCTTTTCTTAATCTCAGTGGAGATATTTACTGATAAACAGCTACCTACGCAGCATGTTCATGTCGTTCCTAAATGAGCTTTTATCTCTCTAACCTCACCACAAATCAGATTCTTCTGAGGAGTTCCCAGTACATTACCCTTTCCCCTGTGTAATTGCCTTAAAAAGCTCCAGCTGTTTTTATTCTCAGAAGTTTAACTCCCTGATATACAGCTGCCTACCCCCTTCGTAAATGCAGGTCCTAAATGAGATTTTTTCTCTGTTCCCTCACCACAATATAGATTCATTTGGGGAGTTACCAGTACAGTAACCATACCAGGAAGTACTTAATTTATTAAGCTACTGCTTTTCTTAATCTCAGTGGAGATATTTACTGATAAACAGCTACCTACGCAGCATGTTCTTCTCGTTCCTAAATGAGCTTTTATCTCTCTCCTCTCACCACAAATCAGATTCTTCTGAGGAGTTCCCAGTACATTATCCGTTCCCCTGTGTATTTACCTTAACAAGCTCCAGCTGTTTATATTCTCAGAAGGTTTATTCCCTTATATACAGCAGCCTACCCCCTTGGTAAGTGCAGGTCCTAAATGGGATTTTTTCTCTGTTCCCTCACCACAATCCAGATTCTTTTGGGGAGTTACCAGTACAGTAACCATACCACGAAGTACTTAATTTATTAAGCTACTGCTTTTCTTAATCTCAGTGGAGATATTTACTGATAAACAGCTACGTATGCAGCATGTTCATGTCGTTCCTAAATGAGCTTTTATCTCTCTCCCCTCACCACAAATCAGATTCTTCTGAGGAGTTCCCAGTACATTATCCTTTCCCCTGTGTAATTACCTTAACAAGCTCCAGCTGTTTTTATTCTCAGAAGGTTTACTCCCTGATATACAGCTGCCTACCCCCTTCGTAAGTGCAGGTCCTATATGAGCTTTTATCTCTCTCCCCTCACCACAAATCAGATTCTTCTGAGGAGTTCCCAGTACATTATCCTTTCCCCTGTGTAATTACCTTAACAAGCTCCAGTTGTTTTTATTCTCAGAACGTTTACTCCCTGATATACAACTGCCTACACCCTTCGTAAGTGCAGGTCCTAAATGAGCTTTTTTCTCTGTTCCCTCACCACAATCCAGATTCTTTTGGGGAGTTACCAGTAGAGTAACCATACCAGGAAGTACTAAATTTATTAAGCTACTGCTTTTCTTAATCTCAGTGGAGATATTTACTGATAAACAGCTACCTACGCAGCATGTTCATGTCGTTCCTAAATGACCTTTTATCTCTCTCCCCTCACCACAAATCAGATTCTTCTGAGGGGTTCCCAGTACATTATCCTTTCCCCTTTGTAATTACCTTAACAAGCTACAGCGGTTTTTATTCTCAGAAGGTTTACTCCCTGATATACAGCTGCCTACCCCTTTCATAAGTGCAGGTCCTAAAAGAGCTTTTTTCTCTGTTCCCTCACCACAATGCAGATTCTTTTGGGGAGTTACCAGTACAGTAACCATACCAGGAAGTACTTAATTTATTAAGCTACTGCTTTTCTTAATCTTAGTGGAGATATTTACTGATAAACAGCTACCTACGCAGCATGTTCATGTCGTTCCTAAATGAGCTTTTATCTCGCTCCCCTCACCACAAATCAGATTCTTCTGAGGAGTTCCCAGTACATTGTCCTTTCCCCTGTGTAATTACCTTAACAAGCTCCAGCTGTTTTTATTCTCAGAAGGTTTACTCCCTGATATACAGCTGCTACTCCCTTCGTAAGTGCAGGTCCTAAATGAGATTTTTTCTCTGTTCCCTCACCACAATCCAGATTCTTTTGGGGAGTTACCAGTACAGTAACCATACCAGGAAGTACTTAATTTATTATGCTACTGCTTTTCTTAATCTCAGTGGAGATATTTACTGATAAACAGCTACCTACGCAGCATGTTCATGTCGTTCCTAAATGAGCTTTTATCTCTCTCCCCTCACCACAAATCAGATTCTTCTGAGGGGTTCCCAGTACATTATCCTTTCCCCTGTGTAATTACCTTAACAACTCCAGCTGTTTTTATTCTCAGAAGGTTTACTCCCTGATATACAGCTGCCTACCCCATTCGTAAGTGCAGGTCCTAAATGAGCATTTTTCTCTGTTCCCTCACCACAATCCAGATTCTTTTGGGTAGTTACCAGTACAGTAACCATACCAGGAAGTACTTAATTTATTAAGCTACTGCTTTTCTTAATGTCAGTGGAGATATTTACTGATAAACAGCTACCTACGCAGCATGTTCATGTCGTTCCTAAATGAGCTTTTATCTCTCTCCCCTCACCAAAAATCAGATTCTTCTGAGGAGTTCCCAGTACATTATCCTTTCCCCTGTGTAAGTGCCTTAAAAAGCTACTGCTTTTTTTATTCTCAGAAGTTTAACTCCCTGATATACAGAGGCCTACCCCCTTCGTAAGTGCAGGTCCTAAATGAGATTTTTTTCTCTGTTCCCTCACCACAATCCAGATTCTTTTGGGGAGTTACCAGTACAGTAACGATACAAGGAAGTACTTAATTCATTAAGCTACTGCTTTTCTTAATCTCAGTGGAGATATTTACTGATAAACAGCTACGTTCCCATCATGTTCATGTCGTCCCTAAATCATCTTTTATCTCTCTCCTCTCACCACAAATCAGATTCTTCTGAGGAGTTCCCAGGACATTATCCGTTCCCCTGTGTAATTACCTTAACAAGCTCCAGCTGTTTTTATTCTCAGAAGGTTTACTCCCTGATATACAGCTGCCTACCCCCTTCGTAAGTGCAGGTCCTAAATGAGCTTTTTTCTCTGTTCCCTCACCACAATCCAGATTCTTTTGGGGAGTTACCAGTACAGTAACCATACCAGGAAGTACTTAATTTATTAAGCTACTGCTTTTCTTAATCTCAGTGGAGATATTTACTGATAAACAGCTAACTACGCAGCATGTTCATGTCGTTCCTAAATGAGCTTTTTTCTCTGTTCCCTCTCCACAATCCAGATTCTTTTGGGGAGTTACCAGTACAGTATCCATACCAGGAAGTACTTAATTTATTAAGCTACTGCTTTTCTTCTTGTTTTGTTTTTTTTTTTTTTTTTTTTTGGGCCAGTCCTGGGCCTTGGACTCAGGGCCTGAGCACTGTCCCTGGCTTCTTCCCGCTCAAGGCTAGCACTCCGCCACTTGAGCCACAGCGCCGCTTCTGGCCGTTTTCTGTATATGTGGTGCTGGGGAATCGAACCTAGGGCCTCGTGTATCCGAGGCAGGCACTCTTGCCACTAGGCTATATCCCCAGCCCCAAGCTACTGCTTTTCTTAATCTCAGTGGAGATATTTACTGATAAACAGCTACCTACGCAGCATGTTCATGTCGTTCCTAAATGAGCTTTTATCTCTCTCCCCTCACCACAAATCAGATTCTTCTGAGGAGTTCCCAGTACATTATCCTTTCCCCTGTGTAATTACCTTAACAAGCTCCAGCTGTTTTTATTCTCACAATCGATACTCCCTGATATACAGCTGCCTACCCCCTTCGTAAGTGCCGGTCCTAAATGAGCTTTATTCTCTGTTCCCTCACCACAATCCAGATTCTTTTGGGGAGTTACCAGTACAGTAACCATACCAGGAAGTACTTAATTTATTAAGCTACTGCTTTTCTTAATCTCAGTGGAGATATTTACTCATAAACAGCTACCTACGCAGCATGTTCATGTCGTTCCTAAATGAGCTTTTATCTCTCTCCCTTCACCACAAATCAGATTCTTCTGAGGAGTTCCCAGTACATTATCCTTTCCCCTGTGTAATTACCTTAACAAGCTCCAGCTGTTTTTATTCTCAGAATCGATACTCCCTGATATACAGCTGCCTACCCCCTTCGTAAGTGCAGGTCCTAAATGAGCTTTTTTCTCTGTTCCCTCACCACAATCCAGATTCTTTTGGGGAGTTACCAGTACAATATCCATACCAGGAAGTACTTAATTTATTAAGCTACTGCTTTTCTTAATCTCAGTGGAGATATTTACTGATAAACAGCTACCTTCGCAGCATGTTCATGTCGTTCCTAAATGAGCTTTTATCTCTCTCCCCTCACCACAAATCAGATTCTTCTGAGGAGTTCCCAGTACATTATCCTTTCCCCTGTGTAATTACCTTAACAAGCTCCAGCTGTTTTTATTCTCAGAATCGATACTCCCTGTTATACAGCTGCCTACCCCCTTCGTAAGTGCAGGTCCTAAATGAGCTTTTTTCTCTGTTCCCTCACCACAATCCACATTCTTTTGGGGAGTTACCAGTACAGTAACCATACCAGGAAGTACTTAATTTATTAAGCTACTGCTTTTCTTAATCTCAGTGGAGATATTTACTGATAAACAGCTACCTACGCAGCATGTTCATGTCGTTCCTAAATGAGCTTTTATCTCTCTCCCCTCACCACAAATCAGATTCTTCTGAGGAGTTCCCAGTACATTATCCATTCCCCTGTGTAATTACCTTAACAAGCTCCAGCTGTTTTTATTCTCAGAATCGATACTCCCTGATATACAGCTGCCTACCCCCTTCGTAAGTGCAGGTCCTAAATGAGCTTTTTTCTCTGTTCCCTCACCACAATCCACATTCCTTTGGGGAGTTACCAGTACAGTAACCATACCAGGAAGTACTTAATTTATTAAGCTACTGCTTTTCTTAATCTCAGTGGAGATATTTACTGATAAACAGCTACCTACGCAGCATGTTCATGTCGTTCCTAAATGAGCTTTTATCTCTCTCCCCTCACCACAAATCAGATTCTTCAGAGGAGTTCCCAGTACATTATCCTTTCCCCTGTGTAATTACCTTAACAAGCTCCAGCTGTTTTTATTCTCAGAATCGATACTCCCTGATATACAGCTGCCTACCCCCTTCGTAAGTGCAGGTCCTAAATGAGCTTTTTTCTCTGTTCCCTCACCACAATCCAGATTCTTTTGGGGAGTTACCAGTACAGTAACCATACCAGGAAGTACTTAATTTATTAAGCTACTGCTTTTCTTAATCTCAGTGGAGATATTTACTGATAAACAGCTACCTACGCAGCATGTTCATGTCGTTCCTAAATGAGCTTTTATCTCTCTCCCCTCACCACAAATCAGATTCTTCTGAGGAGTTCCCAGTACATTATCCTTTCCCCTGTGTAATTACCTTAACAAGCTCCAGCTTTTTTATTCTCAGAATCGATACTCCCTGATATACAGCTGCCTAACACCTTTGTAAGTGCAGGTCCTAAATGAGCTTTTTTCTCTGTTCCCTCACCACAATCCAGATTCTTTTGGGGAGTTACCAGTACAGTAACCATACCAGGAAGTACTTAATTTATTAAGCTACTGCTTTTCTTAATCTCAGTGGAGATATTTACTGATAAACAGCTACCTACGCAGCATGTTCATGTCGTTCCTAAATGAGCTTTTATCTCTCTCCCCTCACCACAAATCAGATTCTTCTGAGGAGTTCCCAGTACATTATCCTTTCCCCTGTGTAATTACCTTAACAAGCTCCAGCTGTTTTTATTCTCAGAATCGATACTCCCTGATATACAGCTGCCTACCCCCTTCGTAAGTGCAGGTCCTAAATGAGCTTTTTTCTCTGTTCCCTCACCACAATCCAGATTCTTTTGGGGAGTTACCAGTACAGTAACCATACCAGGAAGTACTTAATTTATTAAGCTACTGCTTTTCTTAATCTCAGTGGAGATATTTACTGATAAACAGCTAACTACGCAGCATGTTCATGTCGTTCCTAAATGAGCTTTTTTCTCTGTTCCCTCTCCACAATCCAGATTCTTTTGGGGAGTTACCAGTACAGTATCCATACCAGGATGTACTTAATTTATTAAGCTACTGCTTTTCTTAATCTCAGTGGAGATATTTACTGATAAACAGCTACCTACGCACCATGTTCATGTCGTTCCTAAATGAGCTTTTATTTCTCTCCCCTCACCACGAATCAGATTCTTCTGAGGAGGTCCCAGTACATTATCCTTTCCCCTGTGTAATTACCTTAACAAGCCCCAGCTGTTTTTATTCTCAGAATCGATACTCCCTGATACACAGCTGCCTACCCCCTTCGTAAGTGCAGGTCCTAAATGAGCTTTTTTTCCGTTCCCTCACCACAATCCAGATTCTTTTGGGGAGTTACCAGTACAGTAACCATACCAGGAAGTACTTAATTTATTAAGCTACTGCTTTTCTTAATCTCAGTGGAGATATTTACTGATAAACAGCTACCTACGCAGCATGTTCATGTCGTTCCTAAATGAGCTTTTATCTCTCTCCCCTCACCACAAATCAGATTCTTCTGAGGAGTTCCCAGTACATTATCCTTTCCCCTGTGTAATTACCTTAACAAGCTCCAGCTGTTTTTATTCTCAGAATCGATACTCCCTGATATACAGCTGCCTACCCCCTTCGTAAGTGCAGGTCCTAAATGAGCTTTTTTCTCTGTTCCCTCACCACAATCCAGATTCTTTTGGGGAGTTACCAGTACAGTAACCATACCAGGAAGTACTTAATTTATTAAGCTACTGCTTTTCTTAATCTCAGTGGAGATATTTACTGATAAACAGCTAACTACGCAGCATGTTCATGTCGTTCCTAAATGAGCTTTTTTCTCTGTTCCCTCTCCACAATCCAGATTCTTTTGGGGAGTTACCAGTACAGTATCCATACCAGGATGTACTTAATTTATTAAGCTACTGCTTTTCTTAATCTCAGTGGAGATATTTACTGATAAACAGCTACCTACGCACCATGTTCATGTCGTTCCTAAATGAGCTTTTATTTCTCTCCCCTCACCACGAATCAGATTCTTCTGAGGAGGTCCCAGTACATTATCCTTTCCCCTGTGTAATTACCTTAACAAGCCCCAGCTGTTTTTATTCTCAGAATCGATACTCCCTGATACACAGCTGCCTACCCCCTTCGTAAGTGCAGGTCCTAAATGAGCTTTTTTTCCGTTCCCTCACCACAATCCAGATTCTTTTGGGGAGTTACCAGTACATTAACCATACCAGGAAGTACTTAATTTATTAAGCTACTGCTTTTCTTAATCTCAGTGGAGATATTTACTGATAAACAGCTACCTACGCAGCATGTTCATGTCGTTCCTAAATGAGCTTTTATCTCTCTCCCCTCACCACAAATCAGATTCTTCTGAGGAGTTCCCAGTACATTATCCTTTCCCCTGTGTAATTACCTTAACAAGCTCCAGCTGTTTTTATTCTCAGAATCGATACTCCCTGATATACAGCTGCCTACCCCCTTCGTAAGTGCAGGTCCTAAATGAGCTTTTTTCTCTGTTCCCTCACCACAATCCAGATTCTTTTGGGGAGTTACCAGTACAGTAACCATACCAGGAAGTACTTAATTTATTAAGCTACTGCTTTTCTTAATCTCAGTGGAGATATTTACTGATAAACAGCTACCTACGCAGCATGTTCATGTCGTTCCTAAATGAGCTTTTATCTCCCTCCCCTCACCACAAATCAGATTCTTCTGAGGAGTTCCCAGTATATTATCCTTTCCCCTGTGTAATTACCTTAAAAAACTCCAGCTGTTTTTATTCTCAGAATCGATACTCCCTGATATACAGCTGCCTACCCCCTTCGTAAGTGCAGGTCCTAAATGAGCTTTTTTCTCTGTTCCCTCACCACAATCCAGATTCTTTTGGGGAGTTACCAGTACAGTAACCATACCAGGAAGTACTTAATTTATTAAGCTACTGCTTTTCTTAATCTCAGTGGAGATATTTACTGATAAACAGCTACCTACGCAGCATGTTCATGTCGTTCCTAAATGAGCTTTTATCTCTCTCCCCTCACCACAAATCAGATTCTTCTGAGGAGTTCCCAGTACATTATCCTTTCCCCTGTGTAATTACCTTAACAAGTTCCAGCTGTTTTTATTCTCAGAATCGATACTCCCTGATATACAGCTGCCTACCGCCTTCGTAAGTGCAGGTCCTAAATGAGCTTTTTTCTCTGTTCCCTCACCACAATCCAGATTCTTTTGGGGAGTTACCAGTACAGTAACCATACCAGGAAGTACTTAATTTATTAAGCTACTGCTTTTCTTAATCTCAGTGGAGATATTTACTGATAAACAGCTACATACGCAGCATGTTCATTTCGTTCCTAAATGAGCGTTTATCTCTCTCCCCTCACCACAAATCAGATTCTTCTGAGGAGTTCCCAGTACATTATCCTTTCCCCTGTGTAATTACCTTAACAAGCTCCAGCTGTTTTTATTCTCAGAATCGATACTCCCTGATATACAGCTGCCTACCCCCTTCGTAAGTGCAGGTCTAAATGAGCTTTTTTCTCTGTTCCCTCACCACAAAGCAGATTCTTTTGGGGAGTTACCAGTACAGTAACCATACCAGGAAGTACTTAATTTATTAAGCTACTGCTTTTCTTAATCTCAGTGGAGATATTTACTGATAAACAGCTACCTACGCAGCATGTTCATGTCGTTCCTGAATGAGCTTTTATCTCTCTCCCCTCACCACAAATCAGATTCTTCTGAGGAGTTCCCAGTACATTATCCTTTCCCCTGTGTAATTACCTTAACAAGCTCCAGCTGTTTTTATTCTCAGAATCGATACTCCCTGATATACAGCTGCCTACCCCCTTCGTAAATGCAGGTCCTAAATGAGCTTTTTTCTCTGTTCCCTCACCACAATCCAGATTCTTTTGGGGAGTTACCAGTACAGTAACCATACCAGGAAGTACTTAATTTATTAAGCTACTGCTTTTCTTAATCTCAGTGGAGATATTTACTGATAAACAGCTACCTACGCAGCATGTTCATGTCGTTCCTAAATGAGCTTTTATCTCTCTCCCCTCACCACAAATCAGATTCTTCTGAGGAGTTCCCAGTACATTATCCTTTCCCCTGTGTAATTACCTTAACAAGCTCCAGCTGTTTTTCTTCTCAGAATCGATAATCCCTGATATACAGCTGCCTACCCCCTTCGTAAGTGCAGGTCCTAAATGAGCTTTTTTCTCTGTTCCCTCACCACAATCCAGATTCTTTTGGGGAGTTACCAGTACAGTAACCATACCAGGAAGTACTTAATTTATTAAGCTACTGCTTTTCTTAATCTCAGTGGAGATATTTACTGATAAACAGCTACCTACGCAGCATGTTCATGTCGTTCCTAAATGAGCTTTTATCTCTCTCCCCTCACCACAAATCAGATTCTTCTGAGGAGTTCCCAGTACATTATCCTTTCCCCTGTGTAATTACCTTAACAAGCTCCAGCTGTTTTTATTCTCAGAATCGATACTCCCTGATATACAGCTGCCTACCCCCTTCGTAAGTGCAGGTCCTAAATGAGCTTTTTTCTCTGTTCCCTCACCACAATCCAGATTCTTTTGGGGAGTTACCAGTACAGTAACCATACCAGGAAGTACTTAATTTATTAAGCTACTGCTTTTCTTAATCTCAGTGGAGATATTTACTGATAAACAGCTAACTACGCAGCATGTTCATGTCGTTCCTAAATGAGCTTTTTTCTCTGTTCCCTCTCCACAATCCAGATTCTTTTGGGGAGTTACCAGTACAGTATCCATACCAGGATGTACTTAATTTATTAAGCTACTGCTTTTCTTAATCTCAGTGGAGATATTTACTGATAAACAGCTACCTACGCACCATGTTCATGTCGTTCCTAAATGAGCTTTTATTTCTCTCCCCTCACCACGAATCAGATTCTTCTGAGGAGGTCCCAGTACATTATCCTTTCCCCTGTGTAATTACCTTAACAAGCCCCAGCTGTTTTTATTCTCAGAATCGATACTCCCTGATACACAGCTGCCTACCCCCTTCGTAAGTGCAGGTCCTAAATGAGCTTTTTTTCCGTTCCCTCACCACAATCCAGATTCTTTTGGGGAGTTACCAGTACAGTAACCATACCAGGAAGTACTTAATTTATTAAGCTACTGCTTTTCTTAATCTCAGTGGAGATATTTACTGATAAACAGCTACCTACGCAGCATGTTCATGTCGTTCCTAAATGAGCTTTTATCTCTCTCCCCTCACCACAAATCAGATCCTTCTGAGGAGTTCCCAGTACATTATCCTTTCCCCTGTGTAATTACCTTAACAAGCTCCAGCTGTTTTTATTCTCAGAATCGATACTCCCTGATATACAGCTGCCTACCCCCTTCGTAAGTGCAGGTCCTAAATGAGCTTTTTTCTCTGTTCCCTCACCACAATCCAGATTCTTTTGGGGAGTTACCAGTACAGTAACCATACCAGAAGTACTTAATTTATTAAGCTACTGCTTTTCTTAATCTCAGTGGAGATATTTACTGATAAACAGCTACCTACGCAGCATGTTCATGTCGTTCCTAAATGAGCTTTTATCTCCCTCCCCTCACCACAAATCAGATTCTTCTGAGGAGTTCCCAGTATATTATCCTTTCCCCTGTGTAATTACCTTAAAAACTCCAGCTGTTTTTATTCTCAGAATCGATACTCCCTGATATACAGCTGCCTACCCCCTTCGTAAGTGCAGGTCCTAAATGAGCTTTTTTCTCTGTTCCCTCACCACAATCCAGATTCTTTTGGGGAGTTACCAGTACAGTAACCATACCAGGAAGTACTTAATTTATTAAGCTACTGCTTTTCTTAATCTCAGTGGAGATATTTACTGATAAAGAGCTACCTACGCAGCATGTTCATGTCGTTCCTAAATGAGCTTTTATCTCTCTCCCCTCACCACAAATCAGATTCTTCTGAGGAGTTCCCAGTACATTATCCTTTCCCCTGTGTAATTACCTTAACAAGTTCCAGCTGTTTTTATTCTCAGAATCGATACTCCCTGATATACAGCTGCCTACCGCCTTCGTAAGTGCAGGTCCTAAATGAGCTTTTTTCTCTGTTCCCTCACCACAATCCAGATTCTTTTGGGGAGTTACCAGTACAGTAACCATACCAGGAAGTACTTAATTTATTAAGCTACTGCTTTTCTTAATCTCAGTGGAGATATTTACTGATAAACAGCTACATACGCAGCATGTTCATTTCGTTCCTAAATGAGCGTTTATCTCTCTCCCCTCACCACAAATCAGATTCTTCTGTGGAGTTCCCAGTACATTATCCTTTCCCCTGTGTAATTACCTTAACAAGCTCCAGCTGTTTTTATTCTCACAATCGATACTACCTGATATACAGCTGCCTACCCCGTTCGTAAGTGCAGGTCCTACATGAGCTTTTTTCTCTGTTCCCTCACCACAATCCAGATTCTTTTGGGGCGTTACCAGTACAGTAACCATACCAGGAAGTACTTAATTTATTAAGCTACTGCTTTTCTTAATCTCAGTGGAGATATTTACTGATAAACAGCTACCTACGCAGCATGTTCATGTCGTTCCTAAATGAGCTTTTATCTCTCTCCCCTCACCACAAATCAGATTCTTCTGAGGAGTTCCCAGTACATTATCCTTTCCCCTGTGTAATTACCTTAACAAGCTCCAGCTGTTTTTCTTCTCAGAATCGATACTCCCTGATATACAGCTGCCTACCCCCTTCGTAAGTGCAGGTCCTAAATGAGCTTTTTTCTCTGTTCCCTCAACACAATCCAGATTCTTTTGGGGAGTTACCAGTACAGTAACCATACCAGGAAGTACTTAATTTATTAAGCTACTGCTTTTCTTAATCTCAGTGGAGATATTTACTGATAAACAGCTACCTACGCAGCATGTTCATGTCGTTCCTAAATGAGCTTTTATCTCTCTCCCCTCACCACAAATCAGATTCTTCTGAGGAGTTCCCAGTACATTATCCTTTCACCCTGTGTAATTACCTTAACAAGCTCCAGCTGTTTTTATTCTCAGAATCGATACTCCTGATATACAGCTGCCTACCCCCTTCGTAAGTGCAGGTCCTAAATGAGCTTTTTTCTCTGTTCCCTCACCACAATCCAGACTCTTTTGGGGAGTTACCAATACAGTAACCATACCAGGAAGTACTTAATTTATTAAGCTACTGCTTTTCTTAATCTCAGTGGAGATATTTACTTATAAACAGCTACCTACGCAGCATGTTCATGTCGTTCCTGAATGAGCTTTTATCTCTCTCCCCTCACCACAAATCAGATTCTTCTGAGGAGTTCCCAGTACATTATCCTTTCCCCTGTGTAATTACCTTAACAAGCTCCAGCTGTTTTTATTCTCAGAATCGATACTCCCTGATATACAGCTGCCTACCCCCTTCGTAAATGCAGGTCCTAAATGAGCATTTTTCTCTGTTCCCTCAACACAATCCAGATTCTTTTGGGGAGTTACCAGTACAGTAACCATACCAGGAAGTACTTAATTTATTAAGCTACTGCTTTTCTTAATCTCAGTGTAGATATTTACTGATAAACAGCTACCTACGCAGCATGTTCATGTCGTTCCTAAATGAGCTTTTATCTCTCTCCCCCTCACCACAAATCAGATTCTTCTGAGGAGTTCCCAGTACATTATCCTTTCCCCTGTGTAATTACCTTAACAAGCTCCAGCTGTTTTTCTTCTCAGAATCGATACTCCCTGATATACAGCTGCCTACCCCCTTCGTAAGTGCAGGTCCTAAATGAGCTTTTTTCTCTGATCCCTCACCACAATCCAGATTCTTTTGGGGAGTTACCAGTACAGTAACCATACCAGGAAGTACTTAATTTATTAAGCTACTGCTTTTCTTAATCTCAGTGGAGATATTTACTGATAAACAGCTACCTACGCAGCATGTTCATGTCGTTCCTAAATGAGCTTTTATCTCTCTCCCCTCACCACAAATCAGATTCTTCTGAGGAGTTCCCAGTACATTATCCTTTCACCCTGTGTAATTACCTTAACAAGCTCCAGCTGTTTTTATTCTCAGAATCGATACTCCCTGATATACAGCTGCCTACCCCCTTCGTAAGTGCAGGTCCTAAATGAGATTTTTTCTCTGTTCCCTCACCACAATCCAGATTCTTTTGGGGAGTTACCAGTACAGTAACCATACCAGGAAGTACTTAATTTATTAAGCTACTGCTTTTCTTAATCTCAGTGGAGATATTTACTGATAAACAGCTACCTACGCAGCATGTTCATGTCGTTCCTAAATGAGCTTTTATCTCCCTCCCCTCACCCACAAATCAGATTCTTCTGAGGAGTTCCCAGTACATTATCCTTTCCCCTGTGTAATTACCTTAACAAGCTCCAGCTGTTTTTATTCTCAGAATCGATACTCCCTGATATACAGCTGCCTACCCCCTTCGTAAGTGCAGGTCCTAAATGAGCTTTTTTCTCTGTTCCCTCACCACAATCCAGATTCTTTTGGGGAGTTACCAGTACAGTAACCATACCATGAAGTACTTAATTTATTAAGCTACTGCTTTTCTTAATCTCAGTGGAGATATTTACTGATAAACAGCTACCTACGCAGCATGTTTCATGTCGTTCCTAA